>NW_026252197.1:0-26441 GCF_025399195.1 Umbelopsis ramanniana AG | reverse complement strand
CGTAATATCACCACGTAAGTTTTAACTTCCTATCAGAATTTCAGATATTTCACAGCACTAATCCTGTTTTCTCTCAAAGGAATTTACTCGCCCCGCCCGTCTGAACAGGACGCGGCGCCGGGCACCCTGGTTAGGCCAGGAATACCGATGATCCTTCGGGGGAGGGTAAATGTAGTTTTTATGTTTTGCATTTCATTCATTTTCTGACGATTGCCTTTCAAAAACACCTATATCCCCCTATCTTATCTGTGAGTATACATGTTTGATTCTGTTTCTCCTGCCATGCTTAAGTTACTAATGAGAATAAATTTTCAGGCTCTCTGCTCTGATATCGTGATCTTAATTTATTATTGTATTGGCGCAAAATAATTGTTAATAAACAGTATGTGATAAAGTTCAAGCTGATGCCATTGTCATTGTTTTAACATACTGTAGTATCAAGGCGATGGAACGATAGATCATGGCCGTAAATTTATAAGAATTGATTTTTATCATAAAATCACTTCGTGCTGACCTCACAAATACGCGTCAAGCTGATGACGCGGAACTCCAAAGCTCGCGACATCTGGTCATATCGAAAAGCTCTGTGGCCTATAACCTCCTTCTTTAAATCGATCCTTCAACCGTTTTATACACGACATGAATCACTTTCCATCGCAGTGGGGAAAACCCCGTCAAGAGAATGTTGACGAATACAACACCGTTCCACTTTATAACAATATGCCACAAAGCCATGCTGCCGCTGGCCCAATGACTAGAACTCAGTAAGTATTCTTCACTCGGTGCGGGTAACGACACCATTCAAATTGGAACACTGCGCCCATTGCTTTGTTCACCTTTGTTCAATTCAACACTTGGCTTGCCAAAAGCTAATCTCACCTACTCGGAAACCATTGCTGTCCTAAGCGTACCTGACATGCACTGACTTATTGCTTTCATAGACAGCCTGTCGTTACCGGAACGTCTGTTATTGCTCTCAAATACAAGGATGGTATCATGATGGCTGCTGATAACTTGGGTAAGTTTTGATAAGTCACCGCTTATGAAATGCCAACTACTCACTCTAATGCGTTCTTTTGTCACAGCATCATATGGTTCGCTCGCCCGTTTCCGAGACATTGAACGATTGCACCCAGTTGGCGAGCACACCATTATTGGTGCATCAGGCGATATTTCAGATTACCAGTACATCCAGCACATGCTTCAAAATGTCATGTAAGGCGCTTGCATCTTTTATAGACTTTTTTTCGCAACGTTTCCAACCTAATGTGTGCCTTTTTTTCAACTGACCTATAGGATTGATCAGCATTGCGAGGATGATGGACATACCCTCGGTACCCCGCATATCTACGAATACTTATTCCGAGTCATGTATAACCGACGATCCAAATTCAACCCACTGTGGAATGCGCTTGTTGTTGGTGGTGTTCACAAAGGAGAACGGTAAGTTACTCGAGTTTTACGCAATTGTCGGTAGGATGATAACTAATGCATCCACAGATTCCTTGGCTACGTTGATTTGAAAGGAACTACATACCAGAACTCTACAATTGCCACCGGTTTCGGAGGTCATCTTGCACAGCCTATCCTGAGAAAAGCAGTTGAAGGAAGAGAGGACACGTTGACTGAAGAAGAGGCTATCAAGATCATCGATGACTGTATGAGAGTTTTGTTCTACAGAGACGCACGGTCAATTAACAAGGTATGTTATGAGTTATATATAATCAAATACAGCCTTTTGTTGTTTGTACGATGGCTGATTTATGTGTTCAATACAGCTGCAAAGAGCGAAAATCACAGCAGAAGGTTTCGAAATTACTGAGCCATACAGTGTTGAAACGGAGTGGTCATTTGCCGAATCGATCAGGGGCTATGGTGCGTAGGTTTTTGTCCAAATAAAAGCTTCTATTAAAAAATTATCCAAAAGTCATTTTGATGAGAAAGGCAATGGCCTGAATAGATGGATTTATTTGTAGCTAGCAATGTGGCATTATTGACGTGCACAAGACGTTTAGTATAAGCAAATCATGCCATTTCTTTAGCACTGGGACTCTGCCATGCATAATTCTTGTAGGGAGCCAAAACTTCGTGGATCTTTTTTAAGGCGTCGATTTCAGCTTGGGGAACAGCTTTGGTTCCGGCTTCTCTTTCCTTGACTACTTTCCATGCATCCATGGCTCGCTCGACTTCTTCAGCTTTTTCCAAGCCAATAACTGTTGTATCGAGACCAAATTGATCACGGCCACTGAACGAGAAAGTACTAGCTAATTCAGCAATGTTCAGGCCGTGTTCCTCTGCAATGACAGCACACTGGCGTGCAGCTTTGCGCAACTCTGCGTGGGCGGGATGCCAGTCAGGAGGACCAGCACTTCGGAACATAGCCATACCCAAAGGACTGGCGTTGAGCAAATGTTTTACACCAGCTGCTCGGAAACGTGGTGCATAGTCTGCCAGGCTGGTGTTTTGAAGTGTATAATGGCAGTAGGATAAGATCGCATCCAGCGGCTGTCCCTTTTGATGTTGGTGCTCGGCAATTTTCAGCAGCACAGAGAGTGGATATCCAGAGCAACCAACGTACTTAACAATGCCTTGGCTTTTGAGGTCGTAGAGCGCTTCGAGAGCACCACCTTCACCAACGACGTTCTCGAATGGAACAAACTCAACATCGTGACAATATACAATATCGAGGTAAGAAGTTTTCATTCTTTTCAAGCTTTCTTGTACTGATTCGCGTGTTCTTGCCGCTGAATAGTCGAACTCTTTGGTGGTATATCCGTACCGACCACACTTCGTAGCAATGTAATAAGAAGATCGTGGAAACTCCTCCTTCAACCCGTCAAGGGCATCACCTAGGATATACTCGCTACGACCATAATATGGAGAAGTATCGAAAAGATTGATGCCTACATGTTTTCCAAAAAGGAAGGAAGGGTTTAATGGTATATTCTATAGATCGATATGTTCCCATGACATACACAAAGCCTAAACATCTCCACGTCTGATGTATAGAGTCCTTATACGCGTCTCCGTCGGTTCAGTCCACGTATGCGATTTGAAATTAAACTTACCGTTTCGAAGTGCAGCTTGACATGCTTGCAGCGGCCATCCCTCCTCGATTTTGTCATAAACGCCTGATAGTGCGCCAGCACCAAAAGAAAGCTCAGAGACTTGAAGTTCGGTTTGCGACACTTTCTGAATTCAGAACTTCGAGGTTAACACTCGTGCTTTGTATGGCTGCATGCAGGGCCAGCAATTCGCTTTGATCCCTTCAGTTATTGAATATTACCTTAGCCATAATTATAAAGGTGGGTTGATGAACGTTGGCGAGATTCCTGACAGTCTTATGTGGCAAGTATAAAGTTCCCGGTGGTCCCGAAGAGATCAAATAGCAGTCTTAGACAAAACCTCTCTTTCCCGCTTATTGCTGTCGGACGCAAATTTCCCCCACATTAAAGCTGAGTGAGAGGAGCTGGTGCATTGTACTTTAGCCGTTCGCCAAAGGGACACGGTAACGATGTCCCGAACATAAGGTGAGGCGCTTGTCCCGATGCCATCAAGTGGCTTGAAAGCCAAAACAAAAATCATTCCCACTCTTGCCACCCAACTCCCCGGTTTCCAATCGATGGCAACGGGTCGTTTCAAGGGAAAAAAAATAAAAAAACAAGATCGATAACATGTCCCATGGAGCATCTGATCTTATCTATTAGGTCGTATAATGTCACAACAATGACTGACAGAACAGCATGCCGTGAGGCTTGTCACGCGAACAATGATAATCATTTCCGGCAGTATGACGCACTTTTGTAAGCTTGACTTTCGGTACCTGTAAAACAAAGGATGTAAACCCACCATGTTGCCGCTATTTGGCCCAAACGTAATATTTTCAGGGAGGCAAGGATGAACCTGTTTTGTTGTAAACTGGTAAATTCCCGGCTTCCAGTAACTTATTTGTTGTGGGTGAAAATTTCAGATTGGTAAAGCAGATTTATTGGCGGGTTTTGAATTGGCGGTCATATATATATCTCCATTCATGACATCCATCAACTCTCCTGACGATTTCTCGATGCGTAACTTGTCGTATGATGCTATACCTCCATCCACAACACAATCTCCAAGTATGGACCCAGACGATCCGCCACGACGGGCGCCGGTGCACTCCCGGTCCTTGGTAGCGGTAGGGATGTTGTGCATCTGCATCGCATCGTTTGTCATTCAGTCTGAGCTGGCTCAGTTTGTACAGCAGACAAGCGATTTCCAGAAACCATACTTTATATTGTAAGTGGCGGTATTCTCGTTGTAAAGTTTACGAATATACTAAGTATGGAACCCAGATCAAAGACTTACCTCATTGTTTCTTTGTTTAAAGGTATATTGGACACTCATCTTATATGTTGATGCTACCTCTGCAGTTCATCACCGAATACATGAAGAGATTCAAGTCGCTGCAATCGACCGGAATAAAGAACCAATGTGTTGAGGTGTTCCATTTAGCGTACGCTGACTTTAAGGTCTCTCTCGCCGAGCTGGTGCGCCATGTACGATCCGACGACTATCAAACAGCTTCACTGGAAGACGCTTCGGAAGATCAGCTCATAAAGACGTTACGTATGAGCTCACAGCAAGCTAGCTATTTAGTCAAGATCTCTGTTGCACTGGCCATCATGATCACTGTTCCAGCTTACTTGTGGTACATTACCGTCAACCTCATTTCGATGGCCAATTTAACTGCCGTATACAACACCGCTTGTTTTTGGGCATATCTCTTCTCTATCTTGCTGTTGGGTGAAAGGATTGTGACGCAAAAGGTTCTCGCGGTCATACTCTGCGTTTTCGGCGTTTTGATCATGGCATTGTGGAGTAGCGAAGATACCGACAATCGACATAATCCATTAGGGATTCCATTGGCTGTAGCTGGAGCAGTTGCGTACGGATACTATGAAGTCTTTTACAAGCAGTACGCTTCTCCAGTCAAAGCTACTGTGCTATTTGCAAACGTAGTCACAGGCTTGATTGGCGTCACTTCTCTGTTCATTCTTTGGGTACCCATTCCTATTTTGCATTTCAGCGGTTACGAGATATTTCAACTACCATCATGGACTACGCTTGGCTATATCTTTGCAATTGCTCTGACTGGAGTCATGTACAATGCTGGTTTCATGTGCCTTATCGCCTTGACTAACCCCGTTTTTGCTGCAGTCGGTATCATGTTAACCATACCAGCTGTGGCCGTCGCCGACGTCTTCGTCACTGGTGTCATGGTTCCTGCTTCCACCATAGCTGGAAGCGTTTGTATATTGATTGGGTTTGCTGCTCTGAGCTATGAGCTATCAAAAGATGAGGATCAAGAGGATATTGGCGGCGCAACCGATTGAAAGGCAGCACTGAATACTCGTTTTAATCGCCGCTCAAACGCGGAATGTACTTTTCTTTGGAAATTTTGCTCTTCCTATTTCATTCATCCATCCATCCATCCATCCATTCATCCACTTCCTTCCAACTTATACATCCTTTAGTCAATACATCTCATCTGTCGTTATTCGTGTACAGTATTCATTTACAACTGCATATATACATAAATGGTACGTTTCCTCAATCATCTTGACCCCCACCTACCCTCCATACCCAAACCGTAGTTATAACTGGTTCCGAATTGCTTCTCCATCGATTCGATGACTTTTAATGCTACGGAAGACTCACCTTCAATGTACTTACACTTTGTACGGAGCAATCCTGTGCCGTACTCTGTTTATATCATTGAGATATCTCCATAAGCTTTATCTAAGCATACACTAAACTATTACCCTCCTTTAGGTGTTAGATGGCTTAAGGCAATACGATCTTCTGTTAGAGTAAAGGTAAGTAGCTATGGCAAGGAATAGCAAACATGACTCCGGGTTCTATTTAGCTTTTTGTTATGCGCGAAGCTCGCTGAATGAATAAAAAAAAGGGTTTTTAAATTTTGCAAATGAAAATGATAGCATTGTTATTGCCTTACAGTCTATAATACTGGTGTCGTTGATGTTTATGTGCAAGTAAATAGAATAATTGTATCTAGAGACATACAAAAAAGTGGTCAGCTAGTATGTGGCCTTCGGAATGAGCCATTCTGATATTCAGACACGTCTTTAACAATAGAGAGAGCGCGCTTTGGGTGACTGCGAAATCTCCTGAAGGAAGCCGGCCTTGCAGTAAAGAATCTTACCTTCGCTTTTTCTTTGAACGTCATGGACAAATCGTCAGAGTACATTAGGACGCTCTTATCGCAGCATGATCCTCTGACTGTTATTAGCGAAGTACAGTCTAAGCATGGTCTGGATCTGCCCAATGTCGGCGCCGTGTACCCACTGCTTGACTTTCAAGGATTTACACGACACGACGTTCACAAAGCGTGTCTAAGTGCCATCACAAGCAACATTTTGGCCAAGATAAACGACCCGGAGTTCTCTGTCGAGCAGTATGCATTGTTAATGTCCCTCCTATTCTATCTGTCATGCCTCGTTTTACTCACAACTAGCCATTTCCGCATTCAACAGATTCCACAAACTGTTAAACCAAACCCTGCCACACATAATGGTTCCGCAACTCCAACCAATACCTATGGCTTTATTGGAGCGCTATCCTGACGATGTCAATGATGATGTTTTAAAGATGCTGAAGGAGGATCCAGCTTTGTTTGAAGTAGGTGTCCCCCACCCTGTCATTACCAATTGTTTTCCGTTCTTTTCTCACCTATCATTTTACCTGGCAATGATAGCAATGCCCTATGAGTGTCAAGCGACGCATATGGAAATCGGATGAAGCTTTCTTTCAAACACATCTGTTACGATACTTCAATACTTACCACCACGACACTAAGTTGCAATTGATGCTGAGAAATTCAAAACCAGAGCGGGTATCTGAGGTCCTAAAAGAGCGGTAAGCCGTAAGAAAACATGTTAGTAAACGCATGTAGTGCCGAGTACTTAACTCATTTATCATTTTCTCAGTCGGCAACATCCCGTTGTGCAGCAGTTGATCGAGATCATTGGTAGAGACGTGAAGTTGTACACGATGTTTACAGAAATGATCAGAATTGTCTTCTTATCAACCCCACATCCCATCCTGTCCACTCTCAAATTTGATGTACTTATGCGACTACATGAGGATGATGTACGAGAGGTTAGTACATTGTCTACTTTAGATAGGACTTCACAAATCATTGCTCAAACTAATTTCCAATTGTCTAGATATACGATAGAGACCCATGCCACAAACTTACATGGACACTCAATACCTGCATTCGGAATCAATCCTTGGACACAGCTCGAATCAACAAGATTCGTGAATGTTTTGATGATGCAAAACGGGAGCCTAAGCTTTATGCGTAAGTATCCATCTCCATGGTTAAAGGTGATCTTGAAGACCATCTCCGCATTTCAATAAGGATTGAACTAACTGGTATTCTCTTATTTTCACTTTTGTAGAGACTTCGCCTTGATTTTGATGGACCCTGCTACAACTGAATTGTTATCCAAATTCATCGTCAAATGGATTCGTATGAGTGTAGATGAGAACGTAAGTCGGTTCAAAACGTGTGGAAAGCCACCTTGACAATTTCACTAAACCTCATGGGTCGGCCAGGCACCGCAAAATTTGGAAGAACAATGGCAATGGGCAGCTAGAATGCTAAACCTCGGCCATCATGCACATAACATTGCTATGTCAGGGAAATATAAACCACCAAAGATGGATCGGGAGGTATATTCCCAGCTTTGGAATACCATTGGGTCACTTATCTTGGAAGAACAATATGACACAGAAGCTGGCATTGATACCGATCGAGATATGGAATCCAAAGATGCTCAAGTAATTGATGCCATGCTTCCCAACGACGAAATCGCCCGTGATGTATTTTGCCAATATGTCTTGGAACGTACAATTGAGGGCGACATTCACTCTCTTGCTCGATGTCTTAAACATATCACGGCGTCTTTACCAACCTCGGATGAAAACGTTTTGCATACCTACACCTACCAGAGTTTTTACACGACATTTATCAATTTATTAATTCGCCATCACCTTGGAAAATGTGTGCTCAATAGCCGCTGGCGGTCGATCATAATGGACAACTTCTTGCTGGCCTCAGCTTCATGGGATACCTCAGTTCATTTGCAGATCATTCAAATGTTTAGTGACTATTATGAGCCCAAGATGGCTAACTCTCTTGGCGATCAAATTACCATCATTGAAAGTTGGGCTAACACCACATGCAGCCAGCTTGATCTTGCCAGCGCAAAGGTAAGAGGTGCTGATGGGCTGAATGCGATAAGTGCAATTGGAAACTAACACACTGATACCTTTTTTAGAGCAACAAAGAGTTTTATGACGCATATCACGGTCTCCTAGAAAAGTCGCACAAGAACTTTGATGGCCAGTACGGTATAACCCCTCCTGCGGTTCTGCAGTTCTTGAGAGCGTCGGTTGGTGCCGATAAATCTGGCTCAGACGGTGGTGCTACTCCAGAAAGCAAGCCAGATTCAACAAAAGACGACCCCATGGAGGAGTGACTTGGTCCCTCGCAAACAGACTCAATAAGCGCTATTTGCTTCTAGTAATATCGAATTGTCCAGCTCGTTTATTTTGCCTTTACATTGATTCCGTTACGAAACACTCGTTTGTTTTGTTCTTAATCCAACTTTTGTACAGTACTACGCCTATGTATCACTCATGCTTTTTCTTTTCCTTTGTCTTTATACTTATCGGAAAGCTGGTTGCTGATCGCCTTGACATTGGAATAAAAGCCCACCGAGCCTAACGCCTCCTCCTCTCCTTCGGATAATTTCACAGTACGACTTTGCGATGTGGTTTGATTTGATGTTTGTTTGCTGAGCAAAAGCTAAATAGCAACGAAAGTTCGCATCATGAGCAAGCAAAAGAGTTGTAATGATAGAGAGCAACTTACCAGTGCAAATTTGCGACGGGAATCTTCAAAATCAAATAATTGCATGTAGTCGTTCATCTGAAAAAGAGTGTCAACGTTAAGCATATTACTTTCAATCTCTCTCCAATTAACGGCTTATTCACCTTCGCCTGGATCATTTCCAGTTGGGTATCATTCTCTTGCAAGATATCGTCTACAACTTTTAGGCGTTCACGATCCAAACGACATTTTTTAAGGCGTTCGTATAGCTTGTTCTCTCTTTCTTCAATTCCTTGGGCTGACTCTTCATTTTCGGGTATGGAAGCTGTGTGGATGGAAACAGCATCGTTACTGTGGTATGATTTATCATCCTCTATCATTCTTCGTCTTCTCAATCGGATCCATTTTCGTCGTCGTGCAAATGACCGAAAATGCTTGTAGTTGCCTAAACAATGTTCAGCAATAAGCTACACGATGATGTTTGCAGCTAGAGTTGATTTTTTGATAGCTCACCATGCCATGTTGATCCATGGAATCGAAAAGCGTATTCCCATCCTGATTCATCGACATCTCCAGTCATATCCGCTAACCAGTCTTTGTTCACCTGGTAGACAAAAAAAAGTCAATGGCTTGTTTGGTTCTTCCTGATCCGCAACAAAAGTGAGTTCTGATGATTGAAAAGGACACTTACCCATTGCCACATTGGATTAGGGAGTGCATACGTATGGATGTCCATAGGAGTATATCTAAAGGGTAAAATGAAGAGTAAGCACATGTTGCTTTGTACCTGTCCAGAGGATTGCAATGAACAAACAAGTTACTTCATATTACGATCACACCAAGGACTTGGATCGAATTGTAGAAGACTATGAAAGATTTTTATATTAGTGAATGTGGTTTGCATTGAACACAACTACATAGATCCATAAATACCTTTTGGAGCTGTAACCAAACGTCCATGATCTGAATGGAAAAAAACAGTAAATGACCAGTCTAATCAAGTCGGGCTTCATTCAATGGCGCTTTTCCTACCCTCTCTGACATTCATATAAAACGTCATACTCATATTCGTCGTCGTATTGTTCGGAACTGCTGCTGGAGGAGACAGTCATTGCTTCATTTAAGCGAAGATTGTCAATAATGGAAGGCTCGGGAGTCCGTGACATTCCAGACTGTAAGGATGGGGCACCATTTTGTCGCTGTATACTGAGTGAAGGAGTCTTAGAAGCTGTTGATGCCCTGTCCGCATGCGCAATCTAGATATGACAATGAAGCATGTGTGAATTAGGAGAATAAGCACTGTACAGAGTAAGATATGTATGTTCCCAGGTAGACTCACATGAAGGGTATCCGTCATCATATGGGAAGTATTAGGTATTTACAAAGGCCACAATGACTGCAAAAGTTCGCGCTTTCACTGGAATTTGTCGGTATATTGAAGAGTATGCAAAAAAGAAGTGATTGAGGGATCCTGCAAATGCGGTAATGCCGAATATGGTAAAGCTATAGGTCATAGTGACTGGTTCCAGAAACATTTTGATGCACTCGCGCTATCAAGCACGGATTTTTTTTTATTGAACATAAATTATTTGAATACATATGAAGACCTCCGATATTGTTTTCTGTTCCTGCCAGAGCAATGCAGTCATTCAGTTACATGAGATTAGTTGAAGCAATCCCAAAGTAGACGAGGCGTCCAGAGTGGCCAAAGGTTAAGATAAGGCACAGTATGATTCTGAATGGCATGGTATTTGTTACAGTACAGCTTTGGGTATTGAATACCAACTGCTCGAACAGAGTAATCGGCCTCGCTTAAATCTGCTCCAGGTTCAATTTGTCCTTCAGTACCTCGTACAACATCGATCAATCGATTCACAGCAGAGATGATAGAATCGCCTGTTTGGTTCCAAGCATTAGAGATATATGGACCATGACTGAGAGGATCTTTCTGAGACACGAAATTGGCCATATAAGTCAAGGCTTCCAAGTTGAAGGCAGAATAATGGAATGGCAATGTTCGAATTTCTTCCAATGGTTGAGTTCCGTTTGCCGTGATTTGTCCGGGCAAGTCATCCTTGAAAAAGGCAGTGACTCTACTCTCAATAGTGCTATAGTTTCCAATGAAGTCACTAATGGTAGTCAATGTATTGGTATAGTAAGTCAAGTGATTGTTCTTGGTGTTGCTTTCATCAACGGCGATCTAATGGAAATGCATTGATATCATAGTGTGGAGATGTAAGCATGGTTAGAATAAAGGTTTGGCAAATTAAAGCTAAGTAATGGCGAATTCCGCTTCCGCAACGGAGATACGAACCTTGTCTTCAATCAACCAGTCATGGAATTGTGAATACCTGGTGAAAATTGTATTAGCTTGAAACCGTAATCACCAAAATTCAGTATACTGATGCTTACCAGTCAACCATGCCAGCGGTGTCATTCTTCTTCCATGCACGGGCTTTAGCAAGCTGGAGTATCTTGACAGCTCTGATGGGACTCACCAATGCTCTAGCACTGATGATACCCTCAGCACGACCTATATGGGTTGCTGATTTACCGTTACCACGAATGATTTGGCCATACTCGAGGTTGGGGTTCATTCTGGTTGCTGTAGTCAAGTTAGTCAATTGACTCCCACATTCATATGTACATAATCTCCATTCTTCCTAGCCAAATAAGCACTCACCATTATTCAAAAAGAAGTACCGAAGCATATCTGTCGCTTTCTGACCATATGAGTCGTCGTCGAACACCAAGCTGGCCATAGCGAGTGTCTCAGTGTCGAGACTGACATACTCCAAGTATCGTTGATCGTTCAGCTTATACACATCCGGATTGACTTGACCATCCATTTGAATGAATGCACAGTCGTTGTTCTTGTCAGTGGCATTGCAAGATGGAGACGGCCACCAGTAAGGGGCGTACGATAGCCTTGAGAAAGATACTTAGTGGCCGATTTATGAATTAAACGCTACCTTAGATATACCTACCAGTCTCGCTTGTCACCAGAAGGAGGGAGGAAGGGCTTATTGACAATGGTGTATAAAGGCTTTGCAACTGCTTCGTCCGCCAGATCCTTCAACGTTTGGTACACTGGATGTGGTACGCTAAGTTTACCATGACTGGAACCCTTATTTTTTGCATGGAAGACACGATAGATGGCAGCGTTTTCTACGATAGTTGACAGGCTCTTCCATTCTAAAGTGTAGTTGGAGAAACTAATGGGAGTTGGCACCACAGGAGTCAATGCTGGCGCGATCAGATCAGCCTGAGCCAAGTGGGCAACCGCAGCGGAGAGAGCCAGAAAGGTAGGAATAAATTTCATGCTGTTCTAGTATTATTGTATGTGAAAGGATCAGCGATTTCCAATCTTTTATATATGACAGATGTACCCTTGTAACCAATGCCCTTGTAAAGCAACAGCTGGAAAGTCGTACAAAGCGATCTGAAAAAGTGGGGTTCCGGTATTTTTTCCTTGTTCACCAAGCCTTAACTAAGAAAGGCACATTTTCCATTTCTGCTCAGGCTGGTGGGAGGCTTCCCAACGACATTGCCGGCGGCTTTCTTTCATTCTTCTTGATATTTCGTCTGTTCACAGCGAAATTTAACTCAAAAATGGAGATCTGAATCGGTCACTCCGTGACTTGCATGAAACAACCTTTATGAAGCTCATTCTTTGAACATCAAATCTCATCAAGGTGACTAGCTATGACAGCGATTGCTCATACCATCTATGTACGAGCTTCATCTATTGTAGTGATTATAACTCTAGCACACTTATGAAAGCGAAGCATAATGCAGGTTTGCAGACAAATTAGTATGGAGTGAAATTGAACTCTGTTACTCAAGAATCTTAATTATCCTGGTAACTGTTCAAGGCAAATTACTCCCACCCATTTCCCCACAGTGTCGCACGATCGCGGAGGCGCCACAGTCTGCTAGTAATGAGCTCACCGAAAGGTGCCCGGTCTTTGGAAGGCACTACAAGCCTACGGATTTCGGATTAAACAAGATTTTATGGTCTATACGTATAGTATAACGGAGCTGTCACTGCCTTTTGAAGTTATTCTAAGGCTGTACTTGTTGATTGACCATTATTTCTATGCGAGCAGTAGAGTTTCTAATACCGAATTGTACCCGGGAACACCATACTGCTATCTTTGATACTATTACCATAACGAACTCGCTTGTAAGAGTGCTGTTGAACACTCAGAATTGTAGTCATATCCTGTGCACGATGCCTGAATTTGCAACATTAGCTTTAAGCAAACAAACAGCGCGCGCAAAGTTGCTATACTCTATAATTGGTAGACCACACGGTATTGACTCCTGCTTAATGAGTGAAGAAAAACTCAACCTGCCAGTTTGCTTTGCTGTGAAACCAACTTGAGGAGACACAGCCAGCATAGGAAGCCTAGTATTACGCAATTTTATCCGGCGTGGCGGCTACACTGAGAAGTAACAGAGACTTTGGTGTGATATCAACCTGCTTTGCTGGGGTTATAGATGAAGAGTGTAAAAATATCTATACCGTTTGGCTTTATTTGTTACCATTTCTACTAATATTACAATATTGTCTGTACATACTGTTCATCTAATTGGCTGGCATTGGAGGACGTTCAGCATTATCATCCAAGGAAGATATGCATAGTACAGCTCACTAAGCAATGCCCAAGTATTCAACGTGTAAAATGATATGATGTTCTTGTAAACAACGCCTGATTAAGATTATCGCACCGAGGTATATCTATTAGATCAATGCGAGGTGGTCGACCAATTTGTGAGCTATTGAAAGCAGTACCACAGTTGACGAGGAGTCCAAAGCGGCCAAAGATTAAGATAAGGGTCATTACGGTGCTGGTTAGCGTGGTATTTTCCACAGTACAGTTCTGGATATCTCATGCCGACTGCTCTAACAGCGATATCAGCATCAGACAAATCTGCACCTGGCTCAATTCGCCCTTCATTTCCTCGTGCAACATCTATGAGTCGGTTAACGGCTCGAACAATAGAACTTCCAGTACGATTCCAAGCATTTTCTATGAGTGGAGGATCACTTCGTGATACAAACGCGGCCAGGTAAACCAAACCATCGAGATTGAAGGTAGTGTAATGATATGGCAAAGTACGACCTTCTTCTATAGGTTGAACTCCATCGACCTTAATCTGTTCAGCCAGACTGTATGCGAAGAAAGTGTTGACTCTGTCTTCAATTGTGCGGAAGTCTCCAATGAAATCGCTGATGGTGATCAAAGTCGTGATAAAATAAGTCAGATGGTTGTTTTTGGATTTACTCTCTTGGATGGGAAGCTGAAACATTTGTGTTGATAAGGTGAGCTGGCCATGATGATGGATAAGGCATTCCCGCAATATAAATAGTACCATTACTCAAGTAAAACCATCTCTACCTCCTCGCCCAGAAGCACGTACCGTATCATGAATCATCCAATTGTGCAATTCTTTGTACCTGTTGTTGAGCATAGGTAAACATACAAAAGCTATTGTCCACTGAACACCGGTAATTTCACTATAATTTATACCAACTGATCATGCCTGCTGTGTCGCTATGGCTCCACGCGTAAGAATTGCGAAGTTGCAAAAATTTGATAGCGCGAATGGGTCCAACCAAACATCTTGCAATGATAACACCAGTAGAGCGACCAGTGTGCGAGGCTGTTTTACCGTTACCACGAATAATTTGACTATACTCGAAATTTGGATTCATTTTGGTCTCTTTACAAAGTGCATGTTTACACGTGAATATACATTCAGGTCGTTCTACTTTCATCATATTCTCAGAGCTCTCACCTTCATTTAAGAAGAAGTATCGAAGCATATCCGCTGCCTTCTGAGAATAAACGTCATCATCGAAGACCACACTGGCCATCGCCAAGATTTCACTATCCAACGTTACTGACTCCAAGTGCCTTTGATCATCCAGCTTGTAAACATCTGGATTGACTTTGCCGTCTATCCGAATGTAGGGACAGTCGTTGGTATTATCATTAGCGTTACAGTCTGGTGCAGGCCACCAGTAAGGAGCATAGGTGATCCTGGGACGAAATTTTCAATGAATGCCAAGCACAAATTTGAAAAGGAGTCAACCTACAAGTCTCTTTTATCGCCGGACGGTGGAAGGAATGGCTTGCTAGTAACGGTGTATAGAGGTTTTACAAGTGCCTGGTCGGCAAGCGATTTCAATCTATCGTAAACAGCATGGGGTGCATTTGTACGAGGGCGAGTATCGTTTGACTGGCTCAAATGGTACTGAAATCGTCGATAATATTCAGCATTCTCTAATATGATATCCAAGTCTTTCCATTCAACGGTGTAGTTGGAGAAGCTGATCGGCGTTGGGACTGTATTGGCCGGAGGTATATCAAGGATGCCGGCGCGAACCAACTTGAAGACGACAACCATGTGTATTAGAAACGCGGTAACCAGATTCATGACCATCATAGGGTATCGTAAGAAGAAGACCTCAGACTCAAAGTCTCCTTCGTATATTTATAACTAAAGGCTGCGCGGTTCGGTCGGAATAATACAAAAAAACGCCAGGTGGTGGTACAAGCACATTCAAGCCAAAGAGGCGTATCGCACTTTCTTGGTTCTGAGTATGTTTTCTCGTCGCTCACGCACCACATTGTTTAGTAGTTTGATTCTTATTTACAGTAGTAGACTTAACAATGGATTCCTTTCACTTCCACCACTTGGGTTGGATGGCGCTCCCTTGTTGTGAAGCATAGTAGAAATAGCTCGTTGAGGTACGCAAGACGACTCGCAAACCCGGTTTATACTCCTCTGGAGATGGATCGTCATCAGCTGTGACTTCCTCGATATCTATTTTTCAACATTCGTGTCTATATGGGGTCAACAATCACGCAGTTTGATGATGCCCGATTGATAGTAAGTAGAGTAGCGTTGATGCATGTCTCTTTTTGCTTACATATTTTCCATCCAGAAACGGATTCACCACATTTTTTTTTTCAAAACCATTCTTCAATACTGAAATGTACGCTAACGTCTCACATATTCGCTACATAATTACAAGTGATGATTGAAATCGGTTTTATGCAGTGTGATGCAATGTACATGATTTTAATATGTAGAATACTGACTAAAGGTATTAGCGTTGTTGTTTTTGTTTGTTGTGATAATTTTGGACTTCCACTTTGGCTGCCCACTGAGTTGCTTCTTTCTAAATGATCGGATGCCATTCTTGCTTGTCAATGGATGTTTAGGCTTGCATATCGTCGTCTTTATCAATTTTCGCAAAATCGGATTGCTGCTGGAATATCATCTTAAGCCGTCGTTCTCTTTCGAATTCAGACCAACGTTTCATGGCAATCTGGCTGCTGTCAAACTCTCCAAACTTATCACCATGATGAGTATCTTTTTCTGCTCCAACAACTCTTCGAGTTTCTCCCCAGGTGAAATCGTCAAAGTGCCAATATGCCCATACAGGTAATAAGAAGTTCCATATTGGTAGCGAAAGCAAGTAGACTATAAGTTGGTAAAGCAGTAAAAGAATCAGTACTTTTCTAAACGGCAGCTTCTTGACATATTTTGTAACGCAATATACTTACTAAGCATCCATGCAACATAAATGACTTTTCGGCTCGTCATGGCAATCAATACGGCCGGAAGTCCAAGAATCAAAGCTAATAGGATCAGTGGAATTTCAGCAGGAGCACCCATGATAGCTCTGATGATCAAGAAGAGGGTAAAGCTGATGGCTGCAGGTAAGGCGACGGTACCGACAAGTTCCATGAAAACAATAAACTGCATGGAAAAGCAGAATGTTCCGCAGAGATCACGGACCATGACAAGTTCCATTAGGTTATGTACGGTAGAGTTAATCCATCGACGACGCTGTGACAGTAGAATACGGAATGTATCAGGGACCACAGTCTTACATACTGCCTGCGGACAGAATAGCATTTTCCGGTTGGGAAACGTGCTTAGCATTAAGGTGGAGAGGTATCTATCTTCACCGAGTAGTAATAAATTTTTCTTGTGAAGCGTATCGACAACATTTTCTTGATATCGTTCAATGATATCCGGATTGGCGAGAATCGGAACCCAGTAACCACTAGGTCCTTTAGGAGCCTTGATTCGATACATACAGAAGCATCCAGGAAGACAGGTTACTCCTCCAAATACAGACTCAAACGCTTTGGATTGATGGTGAGCAATATAGTACTCGAACACTTGGATCATCGTTACCCAGCTATCGGTTTTGTTTCCGATCTTCGTTTCTCCGCATAGTCCTGCGATGGTCGGATCCTTCGCCATACAGGATACCATGCGCGATAGCGAGTCTGGGTAGATCTTGGTATCGGCATCTACCATGAGACAAATCTCATACTTGTCAGCACTGATGTTGGTGAGTCGCCAAAAGGAGTTGAAAATTTCGTATTCCATATTTGTCATTCGTTCATCGAACATGGCTTTTTGCAAAAAGTTCATGAGTAGAACTTGCGAGTCTCGCTTGCCACGATTTCCAGGTTTCTTATCATTCGCTTCTATTGGTGTGCCACATTTTACGATGGTTATCATTGGTACACGCTGCTGCTTTCGTCGATCGACGGTTGTATCATCGTACTTGTAATAGCCGGCAAACACTTTGGCCATATTATGCTTGTGAATGCCATCAGCCACCGCAATGTACGAAAGCGGTTCAGTCTGCTCTTTGGGAACCAGCAAATTCCGCATCATACCAACACAGATGTCAGGGGTGGATTTGCTGTTTCCTGCACCAGTGATGACACCATCGCAAACGACTAAAATGATTTTGTGAGAGTTCGGATAATCGGTGGTGGCAATGGAGTCAATGGTAGTTCGAAGTCCTTCCTCTCCTTCGGAATAACAAGTGACCAAACATATGGTGGGTATCAAAGGAAATCCAAACGGTTTATAGTCCGGTGATGGCAAAGGAACGGCGTATCTTGAGAGTGGGAATGGGCATGCAGATAAATTTTGACTTGATGAATCCGAAGTATTTGAATCTTGGCTCGATCCCAATGGCATTAAAGCCATCATACTACCTACGCTATCTCTTGTGCGTGATTGTAATGGTGAGAGCCTTGGTGATGGCGAGAAGGGCGGGCTCGGTGAGGTTGGTGGAGGGGACATCGACATTCGAATTGATGTCGCCTGGGGAGACCCAGGACGTGCAGTCACAGGACTATGGGGGTTCATGAGATTTAAATTAAACCACATGATATATATTATGCTAACGTCTCGCGTGATGCTTACCTTACGGCCATATACGTTGATGATGGACGCCCACTGAACATCATAGGCTCAGGCTGAGTGAACCGAGAGGTTTGTGGAAGAAATGATTTGCGTTTTTCTTGAGTACTAAAACTTGACATATTTCTTGGTCGAATACCTCGTGCGGGCTCGTAAATTCCCTCTGTCCAATCTTCTATTTCGGCATTTCTTTTCATGCGGTCACGATAGGATTTTTCTTCGCCAAAATTTCCCAGTCTCCATGATAGGAACCATCCAAAAAGTACAGCGAGACCAAACTTGACTCCTATGACAGCTAGAATGACGACCAAAGAACAATATAGCACGATATCAGATGCGAAACAACCAATGGTCTCTGTGTCGAGGAAGCCAACTTTAATGATGTCTGCAAGACACTCCGCTTCTCTCGGCCAGTTACCGGTTCCTCTTCTGCTATTCACCATGCGGGTAATATCTTGACCTGAATAAGTCTTGTTAGCAACCGAGGCAAGCATTGTTTCGATTAAGCCATTGGCAGGTGTGTCAAATAAAGTTGGTGGCAAAGATTGTAATAGGTTCAAATTCAGCACATATCTGTTTATCCAAGGATAAAAACTTAGCATGGGAATCTAAAAACAGTTTCCACTTAAGCGCCTCTTCTTCTGACAACAACAACTACTTACCCATTAAAAGCTACTAAATTCGGTTTTGCTGCCAAATCCTGCCAGGTGTAGTAGACCTGTCCACCTTTGTCACGGCTGCCTTTGTTGTTGGGTACACCGAGATGAACGAAATCGTAATATTGATTGCGCTCATTTGCCGTAAGATGGCATCCAGAATAATTTGAGTAGGTAGTATAGCTGGGAGCGATGGTTTCATTTGGGTTAAACAATCGACAAGGAAAATAGGTTGGAACCATGTTGCCTGACTGCCCTATGTTGACACCCGGTTTTGGAGTGATAACATTGAGACATTTCTGGTTCACGTTTTGGAACAAAAACGAAGCATCCATGCCACCGGCATTAACAGGAGGATAAAGTGGGTTGGTGGAAGTGTTTGTTTGCCCTGGAATGGCCGGATGCTCCCAAGTAGCTAGTTGATACGCCCAACCATTGATGATCAGATAGCCGTTGTTGATATATCCAATTTGGAAACGCAACGGGGGCTTCGGACATACTGTTTGAGTGAATCCAAACGTCAAAAAGCCTACAGCTCCACAAATCAGCAAGATAATCGACAGTAACCCGATCTTCTCTCGGAACGCTCTCTGTCGCGGCTTTTCTTTCACTCCTAAAACAACATTGAATAAAAAAAAAAATTCGGCTTCAGTTTCCGGTGTACAAAGAATGACCCCCAAGCTTAAACCTCTTGTTGCCAAGACGAATGTTTGGCAACACCGAAGAAAAAAAAGGAATAATACGGGAAGACAGACGTCATGTAAAAATAAGGCAACTTACCAAAGGTGCTCAAGATGAAATTTGGTATCCAGATACTAACAACCAAACTGTACATGTACCAGCAGCTTGGCCACTGCTTTGGTTCCTTATAATCAACATCTTTTTCCATATGATGCATGGCTTTGTTGACAGAAGGTGTACGATCGACCCGAGGAGCTGCAGTGTTGTTGACTTGAGCATCTGTGGCCTGTGATCGCTGCTTTCGCTCCTTATGGCTATCGGGGTCCTCCCGTCCTAAGATACTTTTTCCTCGTCGTACAGGAACCACACGGTCACGTAAAGAACGACGTCGAGGTGGAGGCGGTGGGGGCGGTGTTGCGTATTGTTGTTGGAGCTGAATAGCGGACGAAATACCTTCTTCCGAGCCTGCGGTATAGATAGGTGCATTGCCAGTGGTACTCGCTGCAAATGGTCCGTCTCTAGAAGCATGCTCAGCTGCTCTTTGTCGATAATGATACTGTCTGTGGCTGGGATCTATTCTTTCACGCTCTGGACGAACCAATGACTTCTTACGTTGGACTCGGGATGTTGATGAATCACTGCGTTGTAAGGTACGAGGAGGCTGAGCGGACTCATTGAGCTCCATTTCATTAGACGGATGCAAAGTTGCTTCCGGTATTCCATGTGATGGTACAGGCGGTGGAGGTGATGAAGACGCCATAGTGCCACTCTGTACTCTAGGAAAATGCGAGTTGTTGAAAGGAGAAGAACGATTTGTAAAGGGTATTGGAAAAGAGGAACGTTTGCAGCTTTTCCAAAGCTACCAAAAAGAAAAAAAAAAGATTTGAAAAAATATAAGAAATGTAAAAGAACAGGAGGGATGGTCAGCGTCACTTCACTTGTGGCACGTAATTCTTATGGTGTCTCAAAACCATGGCTTGCTCCTTTACGGTCAAGTGAGAAGTATTGCTTTCCCTATTTGCAAAATAGTCGACGCCTTTTTGGAAAAATCAAGCTAGAGCTATGGAAATTCCACGCTCTCTTTTATTCGGGATGAAGGTGCCTATGGTCCCTGTTAATATCTACAATATATTTACAACGTGGGGAGCCATTATGCAAAGGGGATGTGGGTACCTCTGTTGAAAATTCACCGTTCTGCTACAATCGCCACTAAAAACAACAGCATGAATATTAATCTTGCCAGGCCACCGAAACCTTCGAACCAATCTACCAGATTTGGTTCCTAGCGTAAATTTTTTTTCACCTGAAATCTTTTTTTATCTTTTTGGAGCCACTTTGGACAAAAATAAGTAAAAGAATAAACAATGCATTGATCTGCCTGCCAGGCGGATACTGTACATTGCATCATCGTCTGAGTGACTCTCTTCGTTTGCTTGAAAAGGACGTTTGCGGTATCCCCGTCAGATATCTGTTACACCCAGCATAACAAAGTTGAAAAGACGAAATATAAGCATGATGTAAGTTTTTAATGTTATTGTGAGGATACGTACCGCAACATTCTTATTCGGGTCATGGCTGGAGGCTGGTGAACGTGTGTCAGAGTCAGGATATGAGCATGTTGCAGCTAATGGCGGGTTTTTACAAAACTTACTTCATTGTCAGCAAGGGAATGTAAGGCTAACACACTGTAGCTTTGCAGTGCATCAGCAGCAGACTGACGTAGTTGACGGGTCTCGGCATCGTTCCGTTCAGTGAGTCTGACACTGGCTGAGATGGTCGACATGAGGGAAAGATAACCTAGTAGACTGTTAGCCCAGTCACGGCTATTTTTTTGGACCCCAAAATTGTTTGACCCACCATCTGTATCGTCCGTCCTATCGTTACTATTTGACTCCTACATTTGTATCTTTTTAAATTATGCCGTAGCTGATTTACAAACAACAGGGTCATCTCTAGGTCAGCTCTGTGTGCATGTGAATTGTATTGGATATTACCACGATAAGTAACCAACATGGAACAGCTACTCACACTTTGATATTGTTTTTCTTTCTTGAGCATAACAATGCATTGTGTGTTCAATATGGATTTTTCACACTGGGCCATTGCCAGCCTTGTCCCTTTTCCGCTCTACACGTGACTGGCCTCAAACCAGTTTCCACACCTCACAGATTTCCCAATTAACGCTCCGTATTTTCAATTGCTTGTCCGCTTCCTGTTTCCTACCAGAGAATGTGATACTGTTGACTATTTTTTTCGCAAAATGGGTCTAAAGTATCGTACATATCTTGAAGGTCGCAAAGTATACGGATGTCAAAATTGTCGCTCTCATTTAGCAAATAGTGATGGTCTCATTTCCAAAGTAAATGTTTTGGGTTCACTGGCGTCTGTTAAAATAAGTACTAACACCCGACTACTGACAGCAATTCCAAGGTCAACACGGTCAAGCTTATTTATTTCGATATGTTGTGAATGTATCAGAAGGCCCAGAAAAAGAGAAACAAATGACTACAGGAAAGCATACTATCGCTACTGTATTCTGTTGCCAATGCGATACCGAAGTTGGTTGGCGTTATGTAAGTGATCCCTAACAAAGCCAGCTACTTGGAACGCATACTAAGAACCTGTTGCATCAACTTTCTAGATAAAGGCTTTTGAAGATAGCCAAAAATACAAGGAAGGTGCCTGTATCTTGGAAAAGGCACTGCTAACTACGGTGAAATAAACCAAATCTGAACTCATCAACAAGTGCAATTAACCTTCCACCACCTTAAACGCCTTCCCTCTGCACTTTATCCTTCTTTCCGGTTTATCCATTGCTGTTTTCGAGATTACAGATAATTCGTTGCGTTCTCACGTTTTCACTCCCATCCATTTCTTTATATTAGTTTGCATATCAAGCTGTAGTAAATACATTTAAATTCCTCGAGAACGTGCGTCAGTGCAAATCCTTTGGTGCTTGCCGATGAGTGAAACAGCAGTTGAGATATTGCACGTGGATTAATGTAATTCAAGCCGACCCAATCATACTTCTCTCAAGGTCGTCTTTTGAAATACCTTTGTCATTATCTCCACTATCTAGACTTCTCTGAAGAGAGCGTCTTTGTTTCTTGAGGTAAAAAAATAACAGATGTTGGTAATTTAATGAGCTTGCTCGTCTGACAAGCTTCTACTAGTTCAAATCGCATTTTGCAGTCATAATCAATTACAGCGCGCGTTATCCTCCCACTACCTCTTGGACCAATTTCTTGAATATCGCTCCACTGGGATATAATCAACGATTATCTGGTCAAAAGGTTATGTTTTCCTTCTCAGAAATGCATCGTTCAATAAGTATTGCACAATCGTCACAGCGTATCATGAAGAGTTGTAAATTAAAAACTTTTGTCAATTTTATCCATTGTGCACGAGCTGGTATGGTCATTTTCGGTTTGGAAGGTGGGTGTTTGTGCTACCTTTTCCAACACCTCCTTACCCAAAATTTCTAGCGTGAGGCCAGCCAATTTGTACTCAACTTGAGTTCGCTCGTTGTCAAAATCACCTTTTTCCTTGTTTTCACACTCATTCTCTTACCCCTATGCCATTCTTTAAACTTTTTTAAACCCTCCAAATCAATTATATTTTGTTAAGCTAAATACATTCGACTAGATATCAACCATGCTTAAAGATTGCCTCCCAGGGCGATTGATCGTCCCGACCGTCATTTCGTTGATTGGCTTTATCGGCATCTCAGCTCAAATAACTTGTTACCAGCAATTATTTCAAAACTCCTCCTACACTTTGGCAGTATTCGTACCTCTCAATGCCATCGTCGTTTTGCTATTGATTAATTATGCTTTGGTTTGCAATACCGACCCAGGCGCTGTACCTACCAATTGGGTGAGCCGATACGCTAAAAAATTTTCCCCTCCTTTGCTCAAGCCTAATCTTTTCCGACTTGTTAGGTCCCCCCTGCTCAACAACCAAGTTTCGAAGTAAAGAGATCAAATTATAAGCCTCGGTTCTGTCGAACGTGCAATAACTATAAATCAGCTCGCTCGCATCATTGTAGCACTTGCAAAAGATGCGTCTTAAAAATGGATCATCACTGTCCCTGGATAAATAATTGCGTTGGATACGCAAATTACGGTCATTTTATCCGTTTTCTATTTTACGTCAACATTGCGAACGTGTACATCGTTACTCTTCTCGCTTTTTCTATCGCCGACATGATAAAGAATATGCATGAGGTAAGAAAATGGCTTGCTAGTCTACAACCCTGCATTTGGTCTAATATGCCCCACTTGTGCGTTTTCAGCAACCTATTGTGTTAAGCAGACTGGTGATCATGGGGTTGGACTTGCTCTTAGATCTTCCCATCCTGGTCGCAGTAGCTGTATTGAGTTGCTACCATACGTATTGTCTGTCTACCAATACTACTACGATAGAAGGCTGGGAAAGAGGTGAAACCGTTACTGTCAAATACAAAGGCAAAATTAGAAAGGTAAGGCTGCCCCCCCACAACTATATATAATTGATATGCTGTGTGCTCATCTATACGGTTTATTTTTATATGTGCAGATAAAGCACCCTTATAACACTGGCAAGCTCAACAATATCAAATCCGTCTTGGGCCCAAATGCGTTGCTTTGGGCTTTGCCTCAACAAATGAAAGGTGATGGTCTCCTATTTCCCATCAATCCCAAGTTCTCGCTGGTAGAAGAAGAGATGGCTATACCCACAAACTCCTCAGAGTTGTCAACTACCACTCTGAATGCGCCACAAGATACCCATATTGATATACACGAAAAGCATCACAATATGTTTACAGACTCGAATACATCTCCACCATCTCCTGTACCTCTTACACCTGCATCTATTCGAACTTTTGCGTCATCGTCAACATTGGTCGATCATCGAGCACACGAACGTATATCCGAATGCGATGACTACGAACTTTCTAAAGTGTATTGATGTGTATGAGAATCTCCTCCTCTTTTCAAAATCTGAATCAGCTACTCTTCAGTAGCCAACTCTGTTGCTAGTGTATATTTCCTTCTCTCTATTTATTTTTTCTATACTACCCGGCTGTCATCAAGTCACAAGGCAGAAAAGAAAAATTTCCAACGGTTCTTTTATTAATTGTTACTGTAACTGTATTCTCGCAAATATAAAAATGGTGCATGTTTGTGCCACTGCCTCCATATTACTAAAGTGATCACATTGCACCACACTCATGCTATCTTTGCTGACGTGGTAGGTGCGTCAATGTCAACTTAATCAGAAGCGAGGGAGTAGGATGTGGCTAAGGTTATATCGGGTGCCTAGATAGCTAACATAGTTGGACGCCGGAAAAACTCTCAATCGTTCAACCCCTGGAAAATGAGAGTCCTTCAAATCCACAAACTTGCCGTTCATTTGTAGAGTTTCAAATAATTTAACTTGGTTATGCGCATCGAACGGTATCCATCTCGATTCTCGGAAGAAAAGCCATTGATGGCTATCGTGCATGTAGTTATATGAACGATCCAGTGGTGAACATGTCTTAACAGTCGAGGTAAATGGATTTTGTGGTAAAGTTGATACGAAGGTGAATTCCATGGAAAAGGTAGAGAAAAAGAAAGTTGGGCTATCGTTCCGCTCATGTTCGCCCCATTTTTATAAGGCAAATAACATTTTCGAAGGGGTAAACAAGGGAAGCGAGCAAGCAAGCATCTGGTCAATGGGATGGACAAACAATCGAGTGGGCATGAGACCACTGTTCATCAAAGCCACTGAGGTTTTGTGACTGCTTTGCCTAGTCCAATAAGCGATTTCTGGTTAACAATTTTTTTTCTTCCTCTTTTTTTCTCCACATTTAAAGAATATAATCTATGTACGTCCATGCCGTCCAATTTTTACAGCATTCGATACTTGAATTTCATTGTACTTCGAAAACAATGTGTCTAACTATCGATTTTCTCTTATCAAATTAGCAAATGGCTGATCAAGCACCGGCCGATAGTCGTGGTTAGTACCATCGCCGTACCCACTCGATAATGATAGCGTCAACTAAAGTTATGTCTCTTTTTTTTTCACATAGGACGTGGTGGTTTCGGACGTGGTCGTGGTCGTGGTGGCCGTGGTGGCCGTGGTGCCCGTGGCCGTGGTCGTCAAGAAGAGAAGAACGAGTGGTACGTATAAACCAGATCCCATCCCGTCATGGTGAATTCTTTCAATCTCAATTTCTAAATTCACTTTTGCAATCCTCACCTTAGGGTTCCCGTTACCAAGCTCGGTCGTCTCGTCAAGGACGGCAAGATCAAGACCATCGAGGAAATCTATCTCTTCTCTCTTCCCATCAAGGAATACCAAGTTGTTGATTACTTCCTGCCTAAGCTCAAGGACGAGGTCATGAAGATCACCCCTGTCCAGAAGCAAACCCGTGCTGGTCAGCGCACCCGTTTCAAGGCTTTCGTCGTTATCGGCGACGGTAACGGTCACGTTGGTCTTGGTGTCAAGTGCTCCAAGGAAGTTGCCACTGCCATCCGTGGTGCCATCATCCTTGCCAAGCTCGCTGTCATCCCTGTTCGTCGCGGTTACTGGGGATCTTCCCTTGGTGAGCCCCACACTGTTCCTTGCAAGCTTACTGGCAAGTGCGGTTCTTCCATCTCTCGTTTGGTCCCTGCTCCCCGTGGTACCGGTCTCGTTGCTGCTCCTACTCCCAAGAAGGTTCTTCAACTTGCTGGTGTCACCGATTGCTACACCTCTTCCCGTGGTGCCACCCGCACTCTTGGTAACTTCGTCAAGGCCACCTTCGCTGCCATTGGCCACAGTTACAGCTTCTTGGACCCCACCATGTGGACCGAGAACACCTTCGTCAAGGCTCCCTACCACGAGTACACTGACTTCTTGGCTCAAAAGCAAAGAAAGTAAATTTGTTCTATTGAATGGACACTTGACCTCATTGTTAGCAATTAAATACTGCTGAATAAATG
>NW_026252196.1:11579-27926 GCF_025399195.1 Umbelopsis ramanniana AG | reverse complement strand
TATTCCACCCTTCTTCTGCTTTCAACATGCATCGTCAGCCTATTGTTGCTGGCTATAGCATATCCAGCGTATGTAGAAACTCAACCTCAGAAGTTGCTCAAATATATCCCCCGTTTTCTAAACAATCCCCCCCACCGTCGCATGAATCGTAGTCTACCCAGCTTGATATGAACATTGACCAGGCGGTTATGCGAGCAAAAGCTCTGTCGAATTTCCTGTCCAATATGATCAATCTCCTGGACAATGCACAGCAAGATGTTTCCAATAATGAAATGATCAAGGTGGGTTTATTTGAGTGCATGATCTTAGAACGATCCACTGAAGGTTGTTGAGGCTTATCATGCCCTATCCTTAGGACGCTCACAGGGAATGCCGCCAGCTTTACGAGTATATCAACGAGCAACTGTGGTCTGTCAATGAAACGGATGAGATCTCAGCGCTGACCGAGGCAAATGAGGCTCTCTTACGTGCTTCAGATGCGTATGACCGTCTAGTGGCATCATGGCAGCAGTCTGGTCATGAGGACATGGAAGACGCAGATTGGTAAGATAACTCCCCCCCTCTCCTCGCCTTACTTGGTAAATCTCTCACACAAACATTTGTCTGGTAGGGAATTGGTTGACTATCAGCCTGCCACTGTTGCCTAATCCCAAACACACCTCAAAAGTATAATGCAGCTTCGATACCGTGCCAATTCCCCCTTCCCAACTACCCATCGCTGGCGAACAAAACATCGTACTTGTTCCTCATTCCATTATAAATATATATCATTGTTTTCCCCGGCATATTATCCTTTTTTGTTGATGGTGTTCAATACGCAATCTGTTTGGACGGTCAAGAGTCATCCCGAGTACTTTCCCAATACGGCAGTCCATCTGTTGAGCGACGTTCAGCATGCTTTCTAGCCCCCAGCTTATTCTTAATCCAAGCTTCAGTTTAAAGGAGTGCTACTTTTTTTTTAAAGTACTTGGTGGTTGGATAATGACATTCTCGCACATCGTTTAGCGTAGATGGATAAGAATAGTCTAATGCCAAAAGGGGGCCTGCACGGAGCCGCACGTTCACCCAACGGCATCTTTTCATAGCTGCTAAGTTGTTATCTAAGGGGAATGGTCCGAGGCAAGGGGCATGGCACGTACAGATGCGATCACTGGTATTTAAGGCAATTGAGCGTGCGCTGGATGCTGAGGCTTATTCTGAGACTACTGCATGTACTTCTAAGCACAAGGGAAAGTTGGTCCAAAAAGATACTGTATTTGTGCATGCTACATTTTCTCGTGCAATTTATAAAAAGTACCTATCTACATTTGCACCAAGTTAAAGTGGGAAGAAAAGAATGAATTAGGTATGGGTAGGAAATGGTGATAATAGCCTTCACATAGGCTTGGTTCTTTATATTACAGTGTTGCCGTCCATGACACAGCAATTCAAGGGCGCGGCGCTGAAGGGTTTTGAGCGACTTGCTCAGCGTTTGTCTAATTTCTTTTCTAGGGCCAAAAAGGCCTTCATACCAGGATCAAGATCATCGGTGGCATCCCTTTCGTGCTTAGGTAGCAACTCCGGTGGAACCATGACTTTGGCTGCTATAAGTCGCTTTCGTAATGCATTCTTCTCCTCTCGGTAATCCTCCATCTCCTCCTGGTATATATCCCAAACACTGCAAAAAACGCATTAGTCAAAGGCCCACCCGCCAACCGATTTATCACCGTATCATACATACCAATGAGCACATCCGCTCATACAGCAATTATCTGGTGCTTCAGGCTTTTCAGGTATGAGTATGCGTTGGCCGTCTATTTCCACAAACGCTCGCGCCTGGCTCGTTATAGGCTGCGGTATATCCTCGGTAGATTCCTGACCAAAAGGAATAATCACTCGTTGCCGCTCTTCGTGCTTTTCAGGAAGTACTACTTTTCCTGGACTAACAGTGTCTATTTCCGTTGTAGTTGGCGACTGGGCAAGCTACACAATCAAAACCGCACAGTCATGAAAGTTAGTCATCCGGGAAAGCTTGGGGTGTAAGGGCTGAATTAACTTTTAAAAAGTACCTGGTCGACCATGGATGTCCACCATCCCGCGTAACTCGGGATTCGGTCAGTTACGTAGTAGCGACGCTGGTGGGCAATTGAATATGGTAATCGTCGTAGGATATGTGACATGCATTCAGCCAACGTTCAAGTTGCAACCGTCGTCCAAATAGCCTTACTGAATTTTTTCGTAATGTGAAGTGTCAGGTGATCGTCTCCAAAAGCTTGGGTTGGTCCGTGTGTTCGACCAGCACCCCCCGTAGTTTTCCATCAGGTTCAACGACATCGTTACGTTAAAAAACACCAAAAAAAATTTATCTGTGGAGAGAAAAACATGGGAATGAAAATGCTACAGAGTAAACGATGAAAAGGTATACAAAGCAAAATGAGCAGAATTTTGAAAACTGTACACAACCCGCCTGCTCGGTATCATTTACATGGTAGGTGCATACAAGTTTTCGGCTGCTAGTCTATATTTCAATGTGCTAACTGCCTCTATATGCTCAGGCTGGGATAGCTCGTTCATAAATTTGACCCATTCAACTGTGCTGAAGGTATGCAATAGCTTACGACCAGACACCTGTCGACTTAGAAGCAGGTAGCCAGGTCCAATCGCTTGCGCTAAAGCCGTTATTCTTTCACCAATGGTCAATCGTCTCCGTATCGCCTCCCAATTTGTAGTTTGAAGTTTTTTCTCAAGCTCGGACCGGCATTGCACTGAGATGGATCGAGTATCGACTGAAGCGCCAGCGTGATTCAACTGTTCTCTTTCTTTCTCATATTTTCGATATGCTTGGTATAATTGGAAGTATTCGTGGTTGTAGTAAAATCCAGCGTTTCTAGGTGCAAAGTCTGTTTCCATGTGAGCCGCTGCATTGGCGTATTTGGAAAACATGGCGAGAGCGTCCATATCCTTCTCGTCATCAGGGACTTCGCCTTTTATTATCTTGCCAACGGTATCTTCTACGACTTTGGCAAGTTGTTTAAGATCGTGATCAGATATTCGTAACAAATCATTCAGCATTCCGAGTTCTGAATTAATAAAAGACAAAAAAAAAACGGTGGCTGTCAGGGTTGGCTGAAGGTAGGCGCAGCAGCTGCAAGTGGCACTCACTTCTTTCGTCATATTCTTTGGCTTGCAAGCCAGCTTTTCTTGGCTTCTTGGCCACTGTTCCGTTGGCAAATTGCGAGCCTTCTCGCTTTGCATTTTTATCGGACGGGTGACGCTTGGATGTCATTTCAGAGGGTCGCAGGCTCATGACATCTTGTAAAATTGTATTTGCTGTCGATCGGTCTAACCTCAATATGTCTAAACAGAAATCAGATAAGGCATCGACATTGTCTTGGCCAGTGCCAGTCACATCGACGGAATAGCATTTCTCGTCCTGTCGAAAGAGTAGCCGGTTCAGGTTGGGGACTTTCAAAAATGTCGTTTGTTGGTTTAAAGCATGACAAAACGCAAAAAACATGGCAGCTGTTTTGGTCGGCGACTGTTGAGCCTTGATATCTTTGACGCTCTGATAGAATTTGAGTACTTGATCGTCGTTCAAGATGTCGCTGAGATTAGGTGATAGTAGACTATAGTCGGTGCTGGTGGGCGGAGGGGTCATTTGGGATTGAGCTATCATTTTGACAAAGAGCTAAAATCAGGACAGGTTGGAAAAAAAAATAAACAAGAAGAATGAAAGGGACCGAGCGAAGGTCCGATGAGATCTTGGAGGACAACATTGAGTCATAACGCTTCCCAGCCGGTATTGTAGCCGTGGTTTTTGGTAACTTGGACTTACTATCTAGTTTAAGCTCTTTAGGCACGTCAAGTTTCTGTTCTCCGGGACGTGTTGCGGTGGATGGGCCGATCGGGGGGCAGCGGTCGGATTGGCCCTTACGTCGGGAAACGAAATAGTCACATGCATACATTGAAGGCTTGCATCACCCGTCCACCAAAGCATGCATTCGTCGGTATGACTTCGGTTATGTGAAGCCAATGCATTGAAATCGTTAAAGATATGCTGCCGAGGGTTTTGAGGTTAAAAAGTAAATTTTTATCATATGTTACATAATGTACAAAAGTCCGGTCCATGGACCGAGTGCAGCCTAGCACGAGGGAGATATCCAGTACGGCCTGTTTCATCAGTTTAGAAGGCCAGCACGCTTTTGGTTCCCTTTCAGTTTTGAGAAACAGTGTCTATGATTACCGTCATCGGTACGTGATCACGGAGCCTAATTTTCTATTTGCCTACTGGTCCGGGTTGGGCAAGTTGGCAAACCCCTCCATACTCATATAGAATTCAAAATGCTTTTCAACAACAGAATCCAACATATCTACAGGAAGTATTTTTTTCTTGATGATATTTCGCTGTGATGGTCCACCGTTAGTGACAAGACAATTAAGTAAGATGGTCCGGAACTGTAACTCACCAGAATGAATTGCGAGCTTTGATATACTTGATGATAGTATGCCTTGGTATTTTCGTCTCTCTTTACATATCCACGCTGTAAGAGTTTGTCCCAAACCAATTTCTTCAGTACCTTTTTTCAGACAGGAGTAAAAAAGGCAAATTAATTGTCTTTAACCGTCAACTTCTTTGTCTGCTTTTGTCACTTACCTTTTTGTTTTCCGCTTCCGTAGGCTCATCCTTTCGCCGTGTTGTCGTAGACTGTAGGTGATGTTAATTAAATTCTCATCCACCTCACGTTGACAACCCCTCTTTCACATTATCTTACCTCGGTAACTGAAGTCGGTCGGGATGACACATCTTTGACCTCTGGGATGATGGCCGCGACAGGAGAGCCAGTACGCATGCTTGGGCTTCTTTCATATTTTTCGGCTGCTCGTGTTGGCTGACTGTTGTCTATGTAAGAATCTGATTGTTCCTTGCTAGTGGATGGAGACGATGGGGCAGACTTATCGCCAATGACAGCGGTTGGCGCAGCAATCATAGTCACTTTCTTTTGCTTGGTAGATTTGCTTTTGAAGATTTGTCGTTCAATGACAGTTTTGGAATTCTCTTCTTTGATTCTATCGAGTGCGCTGATATAATCCCACTCTTTTTCCAATTTAGCTTTCTTGCCATGATCGTGTTCGGCTGTAGAAAAGCGCTTCAGCCCACTTCGATGACATATTACCTCCATTGATCTGTCTAATGCCTGCATTGCCTCCTCGCGGCGGTCAGGTTTGATGCACGAATTAGACATTGTGTGTTCGAATATATTAACGAATTCATTTGGTTCGTGTAGTAGCGAGGCATATATGCAAAGTGATGGAGATTCCGGTAGTTTCTCACCATAAATGAGAAAATATGAAGTCGATGGTAGTGGAAACAATAGATCGTCCGCTATTAAAAGATATGGTTGAGCTCAAAGTCCGATACATGAAAGGGCGTTCAATATGCCATATGGCTGCTTACCATCTTTGCCAACGATAAACGGGTTATCCAATTTCGCTGTCGATAAAAACATTGAACTGAGTTCTCGAACTTTAAGAAGCATAGAATATCTGGTGTCTCCTGAAGGCAGTAGCTTTGAAAAACAAGGGTGAGATTTCGAGATCAGGGGACTGATTTAATGTTGGCAAGTTTGAACGTACTGGATGGCACTGAAATATCTTTTTAAATAAACTTGACAATTCATTTGACGAGGGATCGACATATCTTTCAATACGATGAATTATTAATGCCAATGTTTACATGCATTCCAACCAAACAACAACTTACACGCGCCATCGACTGTTTACCAACAAGTACTTCTTAACACTCGCTAATGGCGAGACACGAATCAATTCATATTGAACTAAAAAGCGGGCAAGTCTAGATTGTTCTGTTTCAAGTGTTGTTTCTTTGCCTTCCTTGTACAGAGTAAGTCCTATTGGGGCAAACGGGTTTAGAACTATAAAATTCAAGATTTTATTGAGTTGGGCGGTCATGAACGATTGGGTTACCATGGCATGGATTAGGCTGCTGATCTGAAGAGGATCAAAAGAATCAAAAAAAAAAATTGAATTCGTGCAAGCAGGTTACAACGGTCTTGATTGACATACCATTAGTCTGAACGGTCAAGTCTCCTTGCAAAAGCACTGCACTCATAAATCAGTGGTGGCTGCTCGGGAACTGAACAGGGGAACCCAATTTATAGAAAAAGTCGAGCTCGCGTTGCTATTCTTACCTTTTTTTTTTTCATTGAATTTTTTCAACTCAGTCCTCTCCCTTTTTCCAACAACAGATCATGGTAATGGTTCATTCCCGCATTGTCATGCGTATGAAAAGCTACCGTAGCTTCCGCTTCATCGACTTGTTGTCTAATGTAGCTTCTCTGTCAAATAGGGTGCTCCAACGGCGGGACCAAAATGGAAACGTGAAAAGGTACAAGATCACAAATTTGACTATGTCGACGTTGACGAATTCCACGATCCCTCTTGCTTGACCAGAACGAAATATATGCTTTTATTCTTGGTTGTCCTCAAATCTGTTCTTGTCTACGCGGCCGATATGTGGACTGCTGGTACGTGCCATTTACCTTTTAAAGCCAAATTATTACAATGAAACATGACCACCAACATTCTCCGCAGTGTCGTTGCTGGTGGTGGGTAGCACTACCACTTTGAGTGAAATCGATATTGGCATATCCATTGATGTGTCCAAATACATTTTCTTGGGTGCTATTTTGATCTCATTTTTGCTGCTCTTCTGGGATATTCGGAAAGGTCGAACTATTGTCGCTTCTCGTGATATTTCTTATACATTTACCTCGGTGTTTGCCAGTCGTTATTACTCGCTCAAGGACTACAATTATTATTGCTTCTTCTGCAAAATTCAGAACTCAAAGAAGACCACCGATGAAATTGCATTTTTTGTGTTTTTCACATTGAAAGGTAACGATGCCCTTGAGGGTTTTGCCATCTTGAAAAGACCATCTTTTCAAAACTGGTGTTTAAATTAGAGTCGCACTAACCTTTATATTCACCCTTTGTTCAGGATGGAAAAGACTTTTATTGGCAGAAGCACCACGTCAAGTCATTAACGCTGTCACACTTTATGCTCTTTTAAAACAATGGATAGACAACAACCATTCACTTCAGCTACAGTCCCTTCTTGACTCTATGAGCAAGGATGTCATCGCCAAAATGATGACTTATACCATGGCGTTCTCCTTTGTGATTTTCGTCATCTCCTTTTTCATGATCTGTGTGGCAGCTATTCTCTACATTCCTCTACTGTGTCACATTCAAGGCAACTTGAAAGAATATTGTTGTCACAAAGTAGATAAAAGGTAAGATCCGTTCGATCAGATTGGGATGAGATGAGTGCATGTAAGGCACCTGAACGCTAACCTGACCATCCATCGGATCAGGATCTCTGAACTGCTAAAAAAGCAAGCCAAGAAGAGACAAGCCAAAGGAGGGCGGCAAGGAAAAGGGATCAAGGAAAATATACCTTTGACTAGTATGGGAAAGCCAACTCTCCCAGTTGTCGATCACTTCCAAGAGGAGAAGCTTATCCACGGAAGTTCGTACCACTCACTGCCAAGGACACCGTATTCAGATCCACACTTTGGCAGCGGCATGACTCCACCACTTGGAAGGCGAGGCAGTAACTCTTCCATGGGCAGTGATCTGACTGGTTTCAGTCATGGCCGTTGGCAACAGTCACCCTTACCACGATACCACTCACCCGCCCCTACGCATGCCAGTGTTTCGCCGTACATGGGACATTATCAAGCAAATGATACCTACGCTGAGGCTGATCATACCGCTTTATTACAACATGCACAAGAACCATTTGGCCGACGTCCTTCAGGCGAATCGGCTACAGGGAGTGAGAATTATCACCCCACTCGACATGACTATTACCGCCCACAAGCGCCACGATACCCTGGTGAATTCATGCCTCCACCTCCAAGATCAGATAGTCCTGTATATAATAGCCCTAGAACTTCACCTGCGCACGTCAACCAGATACCTACTCGATACCAAGATCAAGCACCCTATCATACACAAACAAACTATCGAGGCTATTAAAGCGGAGTAGATATCTCTTATTTTTTTTTTACGCCCATGAACCAATTACTTCCCCTCATTACTTTAACTCCACCAATATTGGTGGGATCATCTGGGATGATCTCCCCACCAACCTGTAAAAGATAAATAAAATACGATGACAATTTGCAAACAGCCCATAATGGTGCTTGAAGCCCGAGTTGCCGCACACGTGCACAAACATATAGGGTGGTCAGGCTGCGCAAAGAATGACAGTGCGCATTTAAGGTCAGTTGAGTTACGATTGGTGTACCACTTTTATTGTTTCAGGTGTGTCTATTATCAGCTCTTTACTGCATTTACCGGAGATGTGGATGATGAACTCGACATAATCCACTGTGTGCCCTACGATAAGGCTATTCGGAGGGTTTGTTAAACGTTACAACAACGAGTTTACGGAGTCCAACTACGGTAAATGCCAGGAAAGAATGAACACAAAAGCCCGTTAGTTTTAATAAAAATCAAATTAAGGAAAGCAAAGGAAGATTGTGAGGGAGAATTGGGGGGGGGTGTGACATAGTGAAATGAAAGTGAGACTGGATCCAACATTGACTTTTGGACGTTTAGATCTCCCGTAACTATCTTCTAAATTTGTTGCATATATCCATTTTGACAAATGTTTTAACAAAATATGACTTCAATAACTTCATCATCGTTTCTTGGCTGCATGCATGCTTTCTAAGGGTTGTGGCGTGTAACGGTATGGCTGATGTGGCTTGGAGCTGAATTTGAAATAGCCTGATTCTTGGCGCTCAACCCAGCTGCTCGGAGACGCCGTATGAGCAGCCCACCCACACAATGGACCTCCGTTTTGTGTTTTGCTCTTCCCTTTCCTCCCTCCCCCCCAAAAAAAAAATTAAAAAAATAGACATATATAAAAGGAGGTCAATGTTTTCTTTCTTCACTTACTCTTCGTCTAAAGCGTCATTGGAACTGTTTGAACAAGATACCATTGACGCTAAACATTCCTCTATTTATACCAAGTAATATTTCAAGCTGGCTCGCTTGTCAACAAAGACGTCTCTCCCATTGGAATTGTATGTCGCGAAGGATCCAATGGCTTTATGCATCAGGCAATACCTGGGTACCATTCCATAATCAATCAATGCTCGAGAAATTATGGGAATCAGGAGTTGAATACACTTACATTCAAGAGCCTGCATTTCAGAATAACAGGATATTCGTCCATTTCACCGGTGGGTACGCGCAATTTGGTGGCATCAGATATCCGGTCATTCGGTCATTACGGTAATTCCCATCTAAGAAAGATTCTTGATATGATTTTTTCCCCTGGCAAAACATCTACTTTCTCATTGTTTATATGACATGCTATTTCTTGTGAATAACTTTTTTGGCTGGTTCCTTTTTCCCCTCGCTATTGATTTACGCCCAATTATGTGATAATACCTTTTTGAACCCCCAATCCTTCTCTTGAAGCAATGATCTATACTATTGTGCCTTTAAGCGAATATTATTAATGAATAAATAGGATATTTGTTACATATCTTTCTCATAGCCAATCGGTGTAAAGTTCACCATGCGTTTGGGGGGGGAGACAAAAAGTATGTGTAGCAGATCGGTGTTGAACTGCTGAAAGGAAAAAAAAAAAACCCCGCACACTCTATATGATGTCAGCGCACTCCCTATTAAAGGCAATATGCCGGAAGGTCCGCATGCACGGCAGCGTCAACGCTGACCACCCATTTCATAGCCCAGCTCGGCCAGCCATGTCTTGGATGGTGAGATTCAAAGGCATTCTCCTCATTGTGAGAGATGGTCATTATTGCAAAGACTCATAGTAATTGGCAATACACCAGGTTTGGTCTTATACAGCCTTCAATGTCCGAAAAGGACAAAAACGGACAATATCGAATGACCCAAGGATTTCCCCGCTTCAGGCTTTTTGCAGAAACCAACCTTTTTCCCCCCTGGGGGGAATTGCTAAAGGTAATGAATGCAGGCAGATTCCTTAAACCCGTGGCGGGACCCACCATTTGTTATATCAAACTCACCCGTTCATCACCTTTTAATGTGGCGCATACTCCTCGACTAACAAGCACCTGCTACACGCCAAATATGGGTTCTTCCAGCCACGATCAAGGAAACATTCTCTAGGCGAATCCCAAACTCGGGAGTGACCATGAGTAACCAGATTTTCTCATCATTCGTTTCATTTCCATTGCCGTGAAATAGCACCGGTACTCGGTCACTTGGGAATTTTCAATCTTGTGATATTGACTCAAAACTATTTCCAGCTTGGTTATACAAGCTTAGCATTCCTGACCAAAAAATCTGGATATAGAAAAGATCTGGAAAATCTTGTATGCATGTGTACCGGACATCAGGAATTTGAGTGGATTAGCGTCATGCATTAGTGATCTGTGATGGCATTAAAGTTCTCCAGTCATGGTATGCATGGCCATAGGTCACGTGCTTGATAGGCGCCGCGCCTGCCCAGAGTTAAGGAGTTATGTCTCGGAAAGCTTGGGCACCACATGGCCGGAGATCCGCCGCTGTTCCAATTATTCACTCTATTTGGTCACACAGAAATAATACCTTTAAACAAAGGATGTCCGAGCTCAGAATGCTGTGTGAGAGTTACCGACGGTACTTTCGGACTTGATCGGATATTCAAGTTGAAGTGAAGATATATTGGCTAAACTTTAAGACGGTCGTCTAGAAGATGCATTATCCATTCGGTGGAACACTACGATCGAGCATTGCTCTCCGACGGACGTATCAAGTGTAAAGAAATGCAATGTCTGAACTCCGTAAATCGAAGCGCTCGTTTGTGTCAATGCTACGCAGCAGTATGCACTACGCTGACAAAAACCAGGAACGTAATGACTGGGTAATCTAATTCCGTTTTGTAAAACCCCATCCGGTATACCGCCTAATTTTTTCATGGCATCATTTACCAATGTGGCCTGATCGAGGTCATTTTATTGTATATTTTTTATATACCCCCCCAAAAAAAAAAATTCTGAGTACTATTGCTAGATGATGTGGTGGGTCATCAGTGGATTAAGAATTGTTAAGTATAGTTACACCAGCCACAGCTCTCAACTTCGTCATCCTAAATGACCTATTGAAACGATCATGACCCTGACATACTAATTAATCCTGCTTTTTCCGGATGCCATGTCAGTGTGGAACATGCTCTCCCTAGCAAGGTCACTGTGCATGAATTAGCTGAGCTGAGCCACACTTACTTGGCTCGTCAGGAACAAGAACTTCAAAAAAAAAAATAACTAGCATATTCGTTGAATTTCTATGTATCATGACGCAAAACCACGCCGATTTGTGACCGAAACGCAGTGCAATCAACACTACACCAATTTCACATTAAACAACCACGGCTGCATTTTTATATGCTGGTGAAGTGAGCGATGTCTACAAGCTTTTGCCTAGATGCACGCTGAGGGTGGTATGTTGCTCAAGTGCCTAATGAAGGAAAAATTGCATTGCAAATATGGTAATAGCCAAATGCATAGTGACTGAGCAGAGTCAATGAATCATCGTAATTCATTCAAAAAAAGCTATTAGATGCAAATCCAAATATATGGCAATATACAGAAGGTGAGCACCCATTCCATCAGCCCATCCATCTTCTGAATGTAGTTTGAATGGCGTTAAGGTGCCTGCTAGCCCATTCCCTAAGCTGACTAACGAGGAAGTCGGGCACAATTGGAGAAAAATAAAAAAAAAGGTGAAGTTCATATTTGAAGAATGCAAGATTCAATCGTTGCGTGGCTTGCTTCTTTTCACCATCGACACTTAGGCTGGAAAGCTTTTTCCGAACTGGTACCTATGCTGAGCAGTTTGAGCCAATCACGCGGTGATATGGTTCAGGTCACGTGTACCACCACTGGGCAAACCATCCAAAAGCCAGTCCAGAACCTTGCAAAGCGACGCAGCAGACCGCCATAAGTGAGTTGTTGAACATTGACACCATTGTCGATCCCCGTCATCCAGCATGGCGACGGTCTTAGTTGCAAATAACCAAGACAATTTGGATCGAATCTTTCTGGAACTAAAATCAAAGTAAGCTTCCAACTACATTGCCAGCAAAACACCATATTATCCACCCCGTACGGCAAACTCGGCGACTATGTGCACTTGCCGAACCATGCAACACCTTCATTAGCTAACCCGTACTATACAATTAGGTATGAAGAAAGAAGATTAACAGCTGCTGAAGATTTACGAGATGCTGTAAGTCAATTCTGCTGCTTTAGCCATAAGCTAATGCCTTGCCACCACCCGCTCACCCACTTTCTTTGACTCCCAGGTTGCCACAGCTGCTCGTGAACAGCCTGAGGAAAACTTGACAAGAATCATTTCAGACATCAATCCACGCATCTTTCAACTTATTCAGAGCAGCGATAACCATGAAAAGCTCGGTGCCATCGTCGCTATAGGTGGGTTGCATAAAAGATTTAATTAAATTTAGCTCATGTGGATTCTCCACTGAAACTAAAAGGGCATACCTTGCCTATTATTTATACAGACAAATTGATCGACCTTGAACCTGAGAGAAATGCAGATCGGTTCAATAATTATCTTTCATCCGTCCTTCCTTACAATGACTCTTCTGTCATGATTCCTGCTGCTCGTGTCCTCGGACGCTTGGCCACCAGTCAATCTACCTTCACCGCAGATCTCGTTGATGGTCAAGTTGAACGTGCATTGGAATGGTTGCAAGGTGATCGAAGTCGATTAGCAGCTGTGCTCGTTCTAAGAGAATTAGCCATCAATTCACCCACTTTAATATACGCCAGTGTTCCACGTATCCTCGACTTGGTATGGATCGCTATCAGAGATTCTAGACAACTTATTCGAGAAACTGCAGCAGAATGTTTGAGTCAGTGTTTGGAGATTATTCAACAAAGAGAAAGCCCTCAGCGACGAGCCTGGTATCACCGCATCTGGGAAGAAATCACCAAAGGCTTGAAGCTGAACAGCGCAGACGCTACCCACGGTAGTTTACTTGCTATGCGCGAGTTACTACTTCATGCTGGAATGGTAAGTTGAACTAAACTGTTCGATTTGAATCACCAACACATATTAGCTCCTACTACGTCGGCACATTACCCTAACCGCTTCCTTTGCCTACCTACGTCTATCAGTTCATGACGGACATGTACAGAGATGTGTGTGAGATCGCTCTTAGACTCAAGGATTCAAGAGATCAGCTGATCCGCAAAACGGTTGTCTCCATATTACCTACTCTTGCGCGATACGATCCCTCCGTATTTATGGAAGATTATTTGCATCGTTGTATGAACCACCTGCTGAGTTTGCTGAAAAAAGAAAAAGATAGGAAAGACGGTAAGCTCTCTATCTTGCTGATCAGGTATTAGATTTTCGCGGCTGACCCTTGTTCGCTAGCTTTCATTGCCATTGGTAATATCGCGGTTGAAGTAAAAAGCAGCATGAGCCCTTATTTGGATGCAATTTTAATGCACATTAGAGAAACCCTGGCTGTTAGAAGGTAAGAAATCGGACTGACAGACCATGTAACCGTATCCTACGTATCTCTGACCCCCACCTCCTCCTCCCCGTAGTCGCCAGCGAAAAGATATTGAACCAGCTGTGTTTATGTGCATTAGCATGCTTGCTGTCGCTGTAGGACAAGCCTTGACTCGATACATGCATGAACTATTGGACCTCATGTTCAACTGTGGTTTATCAGAACCCCTTGTTCAAGCAATGAAGAGCTTAGCTGAAAATATTAAACCGCTGCTGCCCACCATTCAAGGTAAAAAATGGAAAAACAAATTTGTCGATCGATGATGGTCTTTTTTTTTTTTTTTCTATTTGCCCTTCGCTAATGCATTGACTCGATAGATCGCCTGCTGAATGTTATTTCCATGACCCTCAGTGGTCAGCCTTATAGAGCCCCTGGTGCACCGGCTTCTAGGAATACAGCGCAAACTTTAGAAAGACCCATACGGGATGCCACCACTGGCGATACAAAAGATGTTGAAACAATCGTCCTAGCCTTGACCACATTGGGATTGTTCGATTTCACCAACCACGTCTTGAACGAATTCGTTCGAGATTGTATTGTTACCTATTTGGAAGACGATGTAGCTGACATTCGCAAGGCTGCAGCAGTAACGTGTTGCCAACTCTTTGTGCGCGATCCCATCTGCAATCAGACGAGCGTGCATGCCATCAAAGTAGTCGGAGAGGTTTTGGAAATGCTCTTGATTGTTGGTATTGCTGATCTGGATCCAAGTATCCGCCAAACCGTACTTTCTTCACTGGATGAACGTTTCGATCGTCATCTTGCCCAAGCCGACAATGTTCGAACCCTGTTCATTGCTCTCAACGATGAAGTCTTTGCTATTCGGGAGATTGCGATCACCATTATCGGAAGACTGACAGCTTACAACCCAGCATACGTTATGCCGTCTTTGCGAAAAACGTTGATTCAGCTCTTGACTGATTTAGAATACTCTGTGAATGGACGAAACAAAGAAGAATCTGCCAGATTATTGTGTTTGCTCGTTTCAGCCGCCCAACGCTTGATCAAACCTTACGTGGAACCCATTCTCAAGGTCCTGCTTCCCAATGCACGAGATCCCTCCACCGGTGTGGCATCTTCTGTATTAGCTGCCTTAGGCGAACTTTCAGAGGTGGCTGGGGATGACATGATACCTCATTTAGAGGAGATGATGCCTCTCATTATAGATACCCTTCAGGATCAAAGCTCCAGTATTAAACGTGATGCCGCACTCAAAACGCTGGGACAGTTGGCTAGCAGCACTGGTTTTGTCATTGAACCATATGCCAAATATCCTCAACTGCTCAACATTTTGATCTCCATCCTCAAGACTGAGCAAAGTGCAGATATTAGACGTGAGACGGTAAAGCTGATGGGTATTCTTGGTGCTCTTGATCCATATCGTAACAAAGTAAGTCGTAGAAAAGCGTACATGACGGATCCTATACGCATCGTATTTACTAACTCACCGTCTCCATTTACATCACTTTTTTTCCCAGACCAATACAGTTAGCGGTAATGACGATTCCTTGGTCGACCCATCTTTGGCCAGCAACGATGTGACACTGTTGATGATGGGTGTTGGCCCGTCATCCGATGATTACTACCCTCAAGTGGTGATCCATTCACTTATGAAGATTCTTAGAGATCCATCCTTAAGTTCTCACCATCACGCTGTCATTCAAGCTATCATGTCCATTTTCAAAACGTTGGGACTTCGTATCGTCCAGTTTTTACCGTTGATTATCCCTGGCTTCTTGTCCATTATGCGCTCATGCACCACTGGCATGCTGGATTTCTATTTCCATGAACTCGGTAACCTGGTTAGCATTGTTAAACAGCATATTCGAAACTACTTGAACGATATCTTTGAGCTTGTCGATAACTACTGGACGCCTGTCTCTAATATCCAAATCACCATCATCGCCTTGATCGAAGCCATTGCCAAGGCCCTAGATGGAGAGTTCAAAGTCTATCTTCCACGCCTTCTTCCTCATATGCTTCTCATCTTTGACAACGATACCTCCGAAAGAAGACAGGCAACTCTGAAGGTGCTGCATGCGTTCATCACTTTTGGTCCCAATATCGAAGAGTATCTACATCTTGTGATTCCGGCTGTGGTTCGCTTCTTTGAGAAACCAGACGCACCACAGATGTTAAGAAGACAAGCTATTCTCACCATTACCGCACTCTGCAAAAAAGTCAGTATGGCGGATTATGCGTCAAGAATCATCCATCCTCTTACGCGCGTCATCCCGAGTCTACCTCACGATACCCGAAATGCCGCCATGGAGCTGCTCTGTGCTTTGATTTTCCAAATGAGAACGGACTTTGCCAAATTTATTCCCATCATCAACAAAGTATTGACTCGATACAAAGTTAGTCATCACAATTACGAACTGCTGGTGAACAAATTGTTGAAAGGAGAGAACCTTCCTCAAGAATTAGGAAAAGGTTTGGACGATAGAGAAACCAAAAACGAAGATATCATTTCGGCTGATACGAGTGCGGCTAAAAAGCAACCTGTTAACCAGCAGCATTTGAAGAAAGCATGGGAAGCATCGCAAAGATCCACCAAGGAAGACTGGACTGAATGGATGCGACGTCTCAGCGTTGAATTGTTGAAGGAATCCCCCTCTAATGCTCTTAGGGCGTGCTATCATCTTGCTAGTGTGTATACACCACTTGCTCGAGAGTTGTTCAATGCAGCATTTGTATCTTGTTGGAGCGAACTTTATGATCAATATCAGGTATGTTTCATGGTTCTCGTCCAAAAA
>NW_026252196.1:0-11479 GCF_025399195.1 Umbelopsis ramanniana AG | reverse complement strand
AAAAAAAAAAAAAAAGAAATGAAGTGAAGTGAAGTGAAAGTCAATTTTTTGCTTGGCTTTGCCACTAACTTTTTATGGTTCCCCCCACACAGGAAGAATTGGTTAAATCACTTGAAGTAGCTTTGAAATCTCCCAATATACCACCCGAGATTGTTCAAGTGCTCTTGAATTTAGCCGAGTTTATGGAGCACGATAACAAGTCACTGCCCATCGATATTCGAACCCTTGGTTACTATGCACAACGCTGTCATGCTTATGCAAAAGCATTGCATTACAAGGAAACCGAATTCCATCAAGAGCAGTCTTTTGACGCAATTAAAAGCTTGATGACTATCAATAACTTTTTACAGCAACCTGATGCAGCACTTGGTATCCTTACCTTTGCCCAGGCTGGTCTCAGAAACGAAAACATGGTGTCTTGGTATGAAAAGTTGCACCGTTACCAAGATGCCTTGGACGCGTATGAGCGACAGCAACTAGAGAAGCCGAATGATATGGAAATCACACTAGGTAGAATGCGCTGTCTTCATGCTCTAGGAGAATGGGATCGCCTTTCATCGTTGGCACAAGAAAAATGGGTTCATTCACCCGTGGAGAACCGCAAGAGAATGGCAACGTTTGCAGCTGCCGCCGCTTGGGGTCTCGGCCTATGGGACCAAATGGACGAATACATTGCACTTCTAGTACCAGAAAGCCCAGACAGAGCATTCTTCCGCGCTGTGCTTGCTGTCCATCGCAACCGATTTACCGACGCCGAAAAGTTCATCAATCGTACCAGAGATTTGCTCGATACGGAAATGACGGCTCTGCTGGGAGAAAGTTACAACAGAGCCTATACTACGATTGTTCGAGTTCAGATGTTGGCTGAATTGGAGGAGATGATCACTTATAAGCAATCATCGAGTGATCCGGAGAGACAACTTTCCATTCGAAAGACGTGGATGAAACGCTTGAATGGATGTCAACGTAATGTAGAGGTATGGCAACGCATCTTACGAGTACGCGCCATGGTTGTTTCTCCGCAGGACGACATGGACATGTGGATCAAGTTCGCCAATTTGTGTCGCAAGAGTGGTCGATTGTCTCTATCTGACAAAACCCTCAAGAGTCTCATGGTCATTGACCGTGATCATAATGGTATGACCAGTAACCCACATCCAAAGGTGGTGTATGCTCACTTGAAGCATATGTGGGCATCTGCCTCTCAAGCTAGTAATGAAGATCAGGCCAACCAAATCCGCCACCATACCCTCAATGTCCTTCGTGACTTTACCGTCCAAAAGACACAAGACCTTGGTCTCAATCCTGATGAGATGGCTGTATCGCTTCCCATTGACCCAAGTCGAATTAATGAGGATATTGCTGAGTATACCAACTTGCTTGCACGATGCTATCTCAAACAAGGTGAATGGCAACGGGCCCTCAACGATGACCTTGTTGAAGACACCTTCCCTGATATTTTGAGATCGCTTCTGCTTGCCACTCGATTTGACCAAAACTGGTACAAGGCTTGGCATACCTGGGCATTGGCCAACTTTGAAGTCATCAATCATTATGAATCGATTCATGGAGAAAACATGCCAAATAATGTTGTGGAGCAGCATATTGTGCCTGCCGTCCAAGGATTTTTCTGGTCTATTGCCCTGTCTAAAGAAAACTCGTTGCAGGATACTCTACGACTGTTGACTCTATGGTTCAAATATGCCTACCATCCCGATGTCAGCTCTGCAATCAACGAAGGATTTGATAACATTAGTATTGACATCTGGCTCCAAGTCATTCCTCAACTCATTGCTCGTACACACGCACCTAACCCTAATGTTAGACGACTGATCCACCAACTTCTTACCGAGATTGGCAAAGTGCATCCACAAGCCTTGGTATACTCGCTTACAGTGGCCTCCAAGTCACAGAGCATTTCTCGCAAGCGAGCGACGTTTGCCATTATGGATAGGATGCGCATTCACAGCGCCAAACTTGTGGATCAAGCGTTATTGGTCAGTCAAGAACTTATTCGAGTTGCTATTCTTTGGCATGAAATGTGGCATGAAGGTCTTGAGGAAGCGTCTCGACTCTATTTCGGTGATAGCAACATTGAGGCTATGTTTAGTACTTTGGAACCCTTGCATAACATGTTAGATAGGGGCCCAGAAACGGTACGAGAAGAATCTTTCCACCAAGCGTTTGGGCGCGATCTGAAGGAAGCCCAAGAGTGGTGCAAACGATACAGAGAATCGCAAGATCAGAACAATTTAAATCAAGCATGGGAACTCTATTACCAGGTCTTCCGTCGTATCAGCAAACAGCTGCCACAACTTAACAATTTGGAATTGCAATATATCTCACCCAAGCTTTTGGAGGCACATGATCTCGACTTGTGCATGCCTGGATTTTATCGTGCTGGCGAGCCTATTGTTCGCATTGCCAAGTTCCACACCAACCTGTCTGTCATTGCATCTAAACAACGACCTAGACGACTCACCATCATTGGTAGTGATGGCAAGGATTACACTTATTTGCTCAAGGGTCATGAAGATTTACGACAGGACGAACGTGTGATGCAACTTTTTGGTTTGGTGAATACCTTGTTGTCCAACGACCCAGAAACATTCAAGCGCCATCTCAATATCCAGCGTATGTCTGCCATTCCTCTATCACCCAACTCTGGTCTCATTGGATGGGTTCCCGATACCGACACTTTACATTCGTTGATCAGAGACTACCGTGAAAGCCGAAAAATTCTACTCAACATTGAACATCGACTTATGCTACAGGTACATGTTTAAAAGTCACAACTGAAAATACTGTGAGGTGACACCGGCATATTAACCACTTTGATCATGCAGATGGCACCGGATTATGATAATCTTACATTACTCCAGAAGGTGGAAGTTTTCCAATTTGCATTTGATAAGACCAGTGGTCAGGACTTGTACCGTGTGCTGTGGTTAAAGAGTAGGAATTCAGAAGCATGGTTGGATCGCCGTACCACGTTTACACGTTCTTTGGCTGTTATGTCCATGGTGGGTTATGTCCTTGGTCTTGGTGATAGACATCCTTCCAATCTTATGCTGGATAGAATTACTGGCAAGATAGTGCATATTGACTTTGGTGACTGTTTCGAGGTAAGTCGATATAAGCAAATTGTTGAGTCTCAAGAAGCGAGCGGTGGCTACCTATACTAATGGCATGCATGCACATTTTCCTGTACGTAGGTTGCTATGCATCGCGAAAAATTCCCTGAAAAAATCCCATTCCGTCTGACGAGAATGCTGGTCAAGGCTATGGAAGTCAGCGGTGTGGAAGGCACATTCCGTATAACGTGTCAGCATGTTATGCGGGTATTACGCGATAACAAGGAGAGTTTGATGGCTGTTCTCGAAGCCTTTGTGTACGACCCTCTGTTCAACTGGAGATTGACCCACACTCTTAACCCTAGTCCTAGACAAGGTAAGCAGGATTGGCATATAAAAAAAAAAAAAATGGGCAAGTTTGTCAAGTGGATTAAACGCGCTTCTGTTCTTCCTTTAGCCACCGTTGATAGAAACAGAAGTGTAGATCAACTCCACATGGATGAGATGGAAGGAGAGCACCATGGATTTTCCGTTAGTCGCCGTCAAAGTCGACAAGAAATCGAGGCAGCAGCAAGTGAAGAAGCGGCCGGAGCACCTGAGATTCTCAATACTAGAGCTGTGGATGTCATTCACCGTGTATCCAACAAGCTTAGTGGAAAAGATTTCTTGCCTTCACAGACACTGGATGTCCCAACGCAAGTCGACAGGCTCATACAACAAGCTACTTCTCTGGAGAATTTGTGCCAGTGCTATGTTGGATGGTACGTTGTATTGCTATGTATGTGATGAATCATCCAGTGAGATCCCCTCCCCTGACTTTTTTGTTCTTCCTTTTAGGTGTGCTTTCTGGTAGATGTCAAGTTTCGATACCATGGACCAAAACCCTGTAGTTGCTTTTATCCATGCCCTTCCTTCTTTTTTTTTTTTTTCATTATTATTATTATTTTTGGTTATGGAGCCAATCCCGTTCGTGTATATATAAAATTCAATTTACACACTATACCTTTGCGTGGAATAGCATGGCCGTTGGAAGATCGCGGCCGGCGACATTTGAGTCGATCAGTTAGACGCATTTCACTGAAAGTTTAACCATTCACCATAAAGCTGGTTTTCTGGCACAAATACCAGGTAAATCAGTCTTTATTATTAAGCTGATCTTCCCCGCGCTTAATACAAATCCCGTTCGACTAACTTGTTAAAAATGTTAAGAAGGTGCTGACCAAGGGGGATCATAGTGAGCTTTCTATTGGCTGTGCCATAAATAACCCATCCTTAGGCAAACACCTTGAAGCCACCTGACTCGTCTTGCTGCTCATGGCGTAAAGTGAGGCTTTGAACAGTTTTTGGAAGAACAGCGTTGACAAAGGGAGAGCAACTCCTGCTGAATCGTTTCAATGGAGTGTACACTATTTGGGACAGAAATAGACGTCCTTTCATGGAACCAACACAAACCTCTTGATCGTCTCACCGACCTGAACCCCAGCATTATTTAGGCTATTGGTATCAACATGAACTATAGCAGACATGCGTAATGAAATTTACCTGGGCCAACCCTAAGCCTCACCCGTGAGCTTCGTCATGATCTGTTGCTCGGGACGAATGAAAATAGGTAAACAAAGATTGTGCTGAAGCTGTCGGTTACAAATCAGATCGGCTTCTTAGCTAGAAGAAATAAATTGAGCGAGCGGGAATACAAGCAAGGCTTGGGTAGCAATAGCTTCGCCTCAGATGATTAATGGTGAATGTTGATGTAAGCAAATTTAAAATATACGGTTCTGGCAGGCTTATGAAGAGGCTCGCTTGTACAAAACAACTCTGTAATGTAGCAGCAGCAGGTTAGTCAGCGTCAGGTTTACACTTCACTGGCCTAAAGATGATCCCCCAATGAAGCTACTGGAAATGGATGTCCTTGTAAAATTTTCCCATTTCGAGCTAAACACAGCCACGACCGAATGAAACAGACAAAAGAAAGCAAAGACCGGGCTGGCATGGTGAATGAATGAATGAGCAATGGCATGGCAACCAAGGAGGTAGAATGAAAGAGACCGGCTCCTTCCATCATCCCCTTCCGTTTCCACCTCCTCTCTGTGTTTGCGCGCTCATCTGTCATTTAAGCGGGTTGATTACCGTTGCACACACCAAGCATATCTTTTTATTTATTTTTTCACGTTTATAAAAACCCTTTTCTGCTTTCTCGTTTCTCTTCCTCTTTTCCTTCACTCTTACCTTCTCTTTCACTTTATTATCTTTGAAATAAATGGCCTCCTTACCTTGGGACGCTAGCCAGCACGATCAAACTCTGCAGTGGGCTCAGCAACAGCAAGGTTTAATGCAACCCCACGAACTATCTTCGGTGGGTCTTCAAGCTCCCACTCCAGAAGAAGAACATGCCATGCTGATGGCCGCCGTACAAAATTCGTCGGTTCACTCACCCGTCGGCTCGCTTTACTCCGACTACTCAGACCACGCTCTCGATAACCAATACCATCCAGGTATGCAAAATGCTTGGGACGCCGTCTCATCCGTATCGGGAGACTCGTCGTTCTATCCCAGCCCATCTGCATCCCCCAATCATTACTTGTATTCCCCGGCTTTGTCGGCAGAAATTGACTTTGCTACCCTCAACTTGAATACCGATGTCCCATCTATAAGCAACAATCCTGAATTAGGTGATATGTTGGATACCCCTGTGTTTCCGGACCCACCGTTTCAACTCGGTCAAGCAGCGAGCAATGGGCATCATCACGCACATCATCATCATTCTCACTTGAGAACACCGTCCATTTCCATCGAAGTGGTCGAACCGTCACCTGTCCAAGCCAGTGTCAACAATATGAAGTTATTGGATGACTTGATCGATCAGTCACAAGGCGTGGACGGTATACAAGCGAACTTTGATCAAGGTTATCAAGAATTCCTTCGACAGTACAATCTTCAAGATAAAGTGCCCATGTCGTCACGGGAGCCGTCACCCTCCAACCAGCTACTCAATCCTGCCACCAGTGCCAACCGCAGAAGACGATTATCGGAACCTCCATACATATCACCCAATGAAATGGATTCTTTATCTTTGTCCGTCCCATCTCGAAGGCGAAGTAAATCAGTGAGCAAACACAAGGAGGATGCCAACACCATTTACAAATGTGAACATCCAGGATGTGGAAAGACATTCACTCGACCTTACAACTTGTCATCGCATTCTCGCACTCACACCTCAGAAAGACCCTTTTTATGCCCACACCCTACATGTGACAAGGCGTTTGCACGACAACACGATCGAAACCGACATGCAAAGTTACACTCGGGCATCAAACCCCATGTATGTCCCAACTGTGGAAAGGCATTTGCTAGAACCGATGCTTTGAATAGACATCTTAAAGTTGAAAATGGGTGTGCTGCCGCTATTGAACAACGTCAGAATTTGCAGCCTTCACCACCGCAGCAACTTTCCGATGAGCAATATTTCTCAATACCACCTCAAATGACTATGTCACAACATTTGGACACCCCTCCGCAATTCTTTTTTGATTCCATGTAACTAACGAAATAATGTATCATATCTATATCACCCCACCCATAATCTCGTCTACCTTCGTTTCCTTCTGTTTTTGTATATACAGTATAAGAGAAAACTGCCCCTCCCCTCCCCCGCTTTTTTTTTTTTTTCCGTAGTATTAAACTTGGTTATCTCCCGTTAACGGTCGATGTGGGGGGTTGTGCGAAATATGTGGGGGAAATCATCAAATTCGGGAAGAAATCGTTCGCTTAGGCACGTTAACCCAAATGGCCCCGTCCTGAAAATGGATACATAGGTCCAACGCAGTAGTTTTGGAAAAACCTGTAGGTGCCTTCACACCTCCTTGATTTCCTCACCATCTTCCTTCTTCGTTTCCCTTATTTCTGTATAGGATTACTTTACTATGAGTGATTCACCTAATCTGCTGTCTCCACTTCTTGATGACCCACTCGATATAATCAATTCTCATCAACCACATTCAGAACCAGGTGCTGGGGGCAGCAGCCACAAGCCTAGAAAGGATCCTGGACCGACTCCGCATGATGAAGCAAAATCAAGGCATCCAGAGGACCCAGCAGCCAATGATGAGATTCCTGATACCGCGAGTTCCATGCCAAAGGATGTTCCAAAAACGAACACCAAGGCCCATTCTTCAAAGACAGAGAATCGTGCCCCCAGTGCTAGCACAGCCAGTGTGGCCCCTATTCCAACTACGTCCATCAAGCGGAAGCATCGACCCAAACCCACTACGTCTTTACCTCCAATCACACCGTCGACGTCGTCCGCTTCGTATAGTGAATTAACTAGTAGTAGCGCACTCACCACGCCGCTCATCACCACGACGCATCTCGCCACAGTCACTTCCTTCACTTACGTATCCTCCGCCATAGCTAGCATCTCTCCAACGTTGGTGAATGAAAGTGTGAATGCAAGCAGTGGTGGGTCGCCTGGTGCCAATATCGCCGTCCCCGTCATCATCAGCGTTCTCTCAGGTGTATTCCTGATTGCCATGATCGTGTTTGTAATGAGCAAATTGAAGCAAAAACGGAAAAATCGTGAAACCTGGTCCATGTATAGAGAGGAACCATGGCGAAATCCGTTTAGAGAATCCCTTGATCAATATCATAGTCACTACTAAGGCCAGCCATTAGAACTAGTATAGAAAACCCTACCCTATGTACAAATTTATTGGGACTACGTATACTGTAGAAGAAGAAATTACGAGATGATCTGCTTGCAACTACACAATAAATCGATTTCTTCTTTGAGCGCTGTGCACGTTATTTGGTTCGCCATGAGCAACCTTGTTGATTGCTAAAGGTGAGACATCAGAAGATTCCATCTGATCGTTAGTTAACATGCACCGTTGTTTACAAGGATTCCCTTTCCTAGGGCAGCTGTTGCCTTACCTTGTCTTCTGCTTGCGTCTTGATAAGTTCACCCAGCGCTTCACTGCATGCTTGAACAGATTCTTTCAAGGTATCTACATGTATCGCTGTTAGTATCAACTATAGGGTAGAATGGGTATCATTTCGGAAACTCTTTTACACATACCAAGGTCCTGCCACATTGAATCCTTCGGTGGAACAATGACGGTTGCTTTGTCCATCCTTTCCATATATAGTTCAACAGGGCTCTTGAAAAGAGACAAGGTTTTTGCTACTTGCATTAAGCTATCCTTCTAGAACGGGTGTTGCTCAATGTAAAGTCCATTTCACTTCACCCCACGTTGCAATTATCTCTGTACGCTTACTTGTTTACTTATCAGTCCATCTAACGTGGCGATCTCTGTCGCAACTCTAATCTTGGATTCAGACACATTGAGTTCCTTCTGCCGGCTGGCCAAAAGGGCTTGAGCGCTATCAAGACGCGCCTAGTTGGAAAAAAAAAAAGAAAGATCAACAACACGGTTCAGTTGAAACTTGTTGATCTTTTACCATGGTGCTCACCTCTGCGGCAGCCTGCTGCCGTTCCATCTCCTTAGCCCCGTGAGATGCTTTATACATTGCCTGCAAGTATTGCGCATACACCATGGCCAGACGGTCTTGTTCGTGGTCATTCGACGTAGGATGTCCGTGGAAAGACGGCTGGTCACTGATACGCGAGATGTCGTGCTCGATTTCAGATATAGCGAGTGAATGGTTGCTTTGCTGAAAGCTTCTTTTTTCATGAGCTTCCCTAAACCGGTTTCGTGTTCCAGAAAATTGACTTCTGTCCAGTTCCTTTGCGTACGATCGCTGAGGTGTTACATGGGCAGACATCTCTGTATCAATGGGCTGATCTGACGAAAGGGTTGTATCGATCCTTTGCTTCATAACTTTGATGGACTCTCTTATTTCGTTTATGGACTGTATACGACCGGCATGATTGATGGGTGAGGAGTGCTTTGTGATGGAGCCTGGTGTCTGTCGCCTAGGCTGTAATGCTCGTTCTTCTATTTCTCTGGAAAAGATTCTGGTAGGCCGCATGGGTTGGAACGACAGCGGCTCGACCGTTCTCATCTTTTTCTTTTGCAGATACGGTGCTTTGCTACTTCTATAAGTATATTGGTTCGATTCGCCAGATAGCCGTCGACTGTATAATATAATATAGTTAATAACCGGCCACACAGTGGCAAGGTGGGTAGGACACTGACCTCTCATTCTCAGCTTCTAAACTGACTCGCCGGTCTATGGCAGCAGCTCTTTCTTTCACAGAAGGTGATGAATCCAATGACATGTTCAGAATTTGTAGCTAGCAAGCGAGATCATAACCGGGACCGCAAAACTGGCAAAGGCGCGCGACGTAAAAAAGCGAAGAATTGAAGGACGCGACTGAACACGTGACTTGAATGTTTTTGGTCCTGGAAAAATAATTTGGGTTTTTTTTTATTGTGTGTTTTTGAAATTCCAAGCTGTTGTAGCCCACTCACATTTCCAACATGCTCGCATCAACAGCAGGAAAAACGCACATCCTCACAAAGCTGATTCCGCTGAACATTGGAAGGAAGCAGCTACCTGGTATGTGCACTTTTTTCTTTTGACATGGGAACCCCACCTTCCATACTCAACCTCTCCCGTTGTGGCGACATCAGCTCTTGTACGATTCAATAGTACGCTCCAAGTTCCAGACTTGACGCAAGAGCAGGCAGGTAAACATGCTTCAGACACTGTGCGTCCTATCAAGTTCTACCACACAAAGCTCGCAAAGAACATGCTTTTATTCACCAAGCAGAATATTCCAAACGGCTTGAACACCATGTCAAATATCTTCAAAGAAATGGAAGCAAAAGGTGTGAACTACAACCTTGACACTTGGGTATACAAGTTGCAATTTTACGCCTTAAGAAAAGACAACAGGAGGATGTTGAATACTTTCGACACCATCCTGGAACGCTATACGCCAAGTGTTGATGTCTTTAACATCGTGACCAAGGTGAGTAAAGCAAAGTATCGATTTTCATGATTGGTTTGAGTAGGCTACTGACAGATATGCATTTTTCAGGCGCTGTCCAACCAAGGAAATGTTCTTGAACAATCCACAGTTTTGGAGATTATGAAGGCAAAAGGTATCCAGCCCAACGCCATCACATATTACAACATAATCAAAACCCTGCATGAGTCCAGAAACATTGAGCAAGCACTTGATCTTCATGACAAAGCACTGCTGGAGGGAATGCGACCAAATGCACTTTGCTATGATCACCTAGTCCGACTTTGCGGCGAGTTCGACGAATTAGAGCTTGGGTGGAAAATGTTGCAGGATGCAGATAAGGCTAACTTGCCACTACGACTCGCGCCCGGCATTGCTTTGCCTTTGCTTCGTTCCGCTGCCAAAAACGAGAATGTGAGTCAGTCATGCATGCATGGATTTGAAGATTGTCGTGAATGAGTCAACCAGGGTTGCTAACCTGTTTTTTTTTTTTCTTTTTTTCCTTTCCTTCATCCATTGCAGCTTGAGGTGGTCAATGGTATTTTGGAGATAATTCAACGAAGAAACTTGAGTCTGCCAGATGATGGTACGGCCCTCGCAGTGCTGAACTTCGCTGGAAACATCGGTAACACCGAGCTTGCATCCAACATGATCGACAGTCTGGGTCAACAAGGCTACCAATACCATGAGCAACACTTTGCACCCCTAATTCAAGCCTTTGTCAAGCAAGGCGATATCCAAAAGGCCTTTTCTGTGTTGGAAATCATGCGCAGCTTTTCTATTCCTGCCACCAAACATACTGCCAACCCCATTCTTGAAAGTCTTGACGGTAACCTTGAGCAGATCGATCAGGCCTATTATATACTTGAGCAGATGCAGAAGGAAGGCAAGGAGGTTGACACCATCGCCTTCAACACTGTGTTGGGAGCTTGTGTCAAGGCTAGAGACCTTCACCGGTCAATATCAACTTATCAGGAGGCTGCCAAACTCGGTGTCAAGCCTAACATCGATACTTACAATTACGCCTTGGATGCTTGCTTGTTGGCACGCAACCGACAGATGGGAGACTTGATCTTGACGCACATGAAGGAGGCTAATGTTAGCCCCAACATCGCCACGTATACAAAGTGCATCATGCTGTCATGCACCCAATCCAACTACGAAGACGCCTTCTTGTACTTGGAGGAAATGAAACAATACAACATCATCCCACCTCGTATGTGCTATGAACATCTCGTAAGAAAGCTGGTCAGAGAATCCGACCCTCGTCTCAAGGTCGCTCTGGAAGAGATGGAGACCTTTGGTTTGGAAGTCACTCCTTTCTTGCGAAGTTATATTGCCAACAAGGGCCGTCCGCAATCATCCCACAACAAGCAACCAGCGACAAAATCATAATCGGGTCCCCCCAAGACATCACATCGCCAGTTTGGTCGTTTCTGCTTCAATTGTACAGTATAGATTCTTTTTCTTGAAAAAA
>NW_026252195.1:0-28376 GCF_025399195.1 Umbelopsis ramanniana AG | reverse complement strand
TTTTAATTTTTTGGCAGAGTTCAACATTTTGATACGAAGCTAAACTTATATGATGTCAGCGCAAATTATTTCTAAATGGACTGTAGTTGAATACCTCCCGCTATCACATTTTTCTTAGTAAATCTAATACTGCTGTGACACCTAAAGTTTGTTTTAATATGGTAAACTATGCTGGATGAAGACAAGCCATTCTTTACGCTACTTTATATAAGCGCTCTAGATAGAGTAATAAAACGAGAGTCTCTTCTTTTCTACATTCTATTAGCTCTTGATTCGAACCTATTCCCGTTGGCTCAATTAGATCAATTTTTCTCTGACCTTGGCAAATTCTATATTTTCATTTATCTTCAAATGTTCTTTCTCTCAATTCTGTTCTCTACGAGGTATTATCGTAAGAAATACCCTCAGGGACCAAGTTTGATTATTTTTATCTATACATATTTGTAAAACCAAGGCAATCTCCATAGGATATAGTCTCGGGACTGCTCCCTGGCGAACCAAAGAAAAACATCCCGACAGAATTGGGTTATCGAAATTCACTTTTTCACCATAAACCCAGCGTCACCTCTATTCTGTTCTACAATGAACACGCATTCCAATTGTGGGGTTGGCGAATAACCGTCAGTCTCATTCGCCAAGTTTTATTGTGTGCTCTGTTTAATAGGCATTTTGTCGTTGGTTGAGTGCACTTTGAGTAACGAAATGTTGAAATGATGATGATTATAGCTGACCAATAAATAGCATCAATCTGCCTCATCACAACTCGTTGATTTTTCTAAATGAACACTTGCGCAGTGCCTGTGATAGGTACATGGATTGATTGTGCTGGTGTGGAGAAAATGACTGACAGCACGATCATGGATGAGTGCTCCCGGTATAACGTAGTCACTGGTATACTTTCTTTGCTGTAAAAGCGATATTTCACCTGAGATAAACGTAAAAGGTGCTAAACGTTTCCTGCCTACATACGAATTTTGTACTAGGGTGTCTCATAGCGGGCTAATGGGAAGGCCATTGAAGTTCTCTGACGCAATTCGGAGTTGGAAGGCTGCTTTTTCCATTCCACTGTACATTTGGAGTCATGTCAGTGTACCAGAGAAATCTTCGTTTTATATCCTCCAGGATTCCAAGTCTACGAACTACTTTGAGAAAACCACTGTATATATCGCCTGGATATCGATCTCCGTGGAGTACGCCGACCACTCGACAAGTCTTGCGACATGACTGGCATTCAACTCGACTCTATTCCGCCCAAGTTGATAATGTCGAGGCAAACACAACAATCAGACAAAGACTGAAGTCATTTATGAAGAAGTATGGCGCAGTTGGTGCTGGAGTTTACTTAGCCCTCAGCGCTGTCGATTTGAGCTTGACAATGGCGGTCATTACGTTCACTGGTGCTGAAAAAGTCAAGCAAGTCGAAGACTGGGCATTGAAGGAAGTCAAAGGCTTATTTGGCATGAAACACAAGATCACACCCAAAGCAGATTCAGCAGAAAAGCCGTCCATGGCTTCTATCTTTGTAATAGCATATGGAATTCACAAAACTATTCTTCTGCCTGTGCGACTAGGTTTGACTGCCGCCATCACTCCGTTCTTGGCCAGGAAGTTGCAACAAATGGGATTCCGGGTGCCGGGCACACGGAATATCGCAAAGACTTAAAAATATATAGACTTATAAGCTATGTAAATAAAAAAGAAATGAAAAGAGTTTGTAAAGGATGTCACGGAAGGAGAGCCAATGCCTCCTCAATTCTATTATGACCTCAGAAGAGATCAAGAGGTATCTACACTGTGGGGGGAGGGAGCTTTATGATAATGCGACGACAAAAATGGGTCAAGTTGCTTTCTTCGTCTCTACGGGGAGAAGCATTACACAACCGCCGACCAATATGAAGCCAACGACGCTGACGTACAGGGGAAGAACGGTGCTGATAGTGAGTAAAATTCCGGACACGATAGGACTGATAATACCGGCAATTCTTCCCAGAGCGGATGCTGTGCCTACTGCAGTTCCTCGTACTTCGGTGGTGAACACTTCTGGTGTATAGCCGTAAATGACTGCGTATAATAATGTTGCCAAAAACGATACAGCCGACGATGACAGCAACATAGTTATGCGTGAGCTGATGACCGAAAAGACAAATAATGCGACTGCAGATCCAAAGGCAGACAAAGCCATGGTTCCTTTCCGACCCAATCTTGTTTCAATCATCCAAGATGCAATCTATGAAACAAATGTGGGATTAGATCACAAAAAATCAATGATAACAGAAAAGGTACCGAGTTACATACCACTGAGCCAGGCACTCCAGCAATGGAATACACCATATAATCCCAGTAAACATCTGCTCTAGTAGGAGGTGCTTCTCCAGCGAAACCAAGCATCTCCAAATACTTTGGTAAGAAGACATTGAACATAGTATATGCCACGGCCGTGAAGGTCCAAATGGCCCAAACTAAAATGGTTGTGACTCGCCACTTCTCATTGAACAGCAATTGTAGCTTTTCCGGATTCATAGCGGTTTTAATTTTCTCAGCGAAGGATCGTGGAGTATCAAGCTTGGCGTCTGGGTTGGCTGGTGATAGAATTGGGCTTGTATCACTATACGAGTCGCTGGAACGGACTTTTGGACCATCTTCCAACTCGTCATCGCTATCGATTATCGCGAACATTTTCACTGGACGGCACGGGTCTGGTAAGTCAGCAGCTGTAATGGTCATTTTGTGTCCATTGGCGTCTGCAATCCGTTGCAACACTTGTGCAGCTTCACGTTTGCGATGTCGGCTGATAAGATACTTGGGGCTCTCCGGAAGGTGGAAGAGAAATGATCTACACACGACCATGAATAAGGTCACAATACCTGTGGCGAGGAGCATGTACCGCCAACCCCTATTTTGGACTGAAACGTCGCATGGTGGGTTTTGGTCATCAGCTGAGCCTTCGGGACAGCTTGTGTATGGCAAGATGAGAAAACCTAATATCGACGCAATAACCGCGCCAAACGAAAAGAAAACCGACATAAACGTCAGCAAGTAATGATGAGATTTTGGAAGGAATTCAAGAAACAATGCACCTAAGAAACAAATGTCAAAAAATAAATAAGGTTGCTATGAAAATCGGCGGCAAGTACTACAGGTGACAAAGCGTGATCTTTCTTCTTACCATCAGTTGGCATGTTTCCACCTACTCCAAATCCAAGGAAAAATAAAAACAAGCACAGACTCCAAAAAGTAGGAGCAAAGCTGGATGCAATACCAAATAGAGCAGTTATGGCCAGAGTAGTGTTAAATGGAATTTTTCGTCCATTGGAATCTGAGTAAGTACCCCAGAATAAGGCTCCAAACATCATTCCCATGAAGATGGAACTTGAAAGCGTTCCAATGAGACGGTCCTCAACATCGAAATGATCTGTCACAAACACTATTAATAATTGACGGGGTGATATGTCGTTGCGGTGTTGTAAATTTTACCTTGCACTCGGGGTAATATAATGGCAATACACTGTATCTCAAATTGTCAGCTGTGCACACAAACAGACGTTGGAAATAGCATAATGATGCGTATCGATGCATACCTGTAGCCACATCTAAAGATCGAAAAGTAAACAATTAATTACTGGTTACAAATCACTGAGCCAGTCTACCCCAAAAGGCGGTACCAGGTATACTTACATTGTCAGCAAGCCAACCAAACCCGCAAAGAACCTAGAAGCAACGTTAGGATCGATAGACCAGTGTCCTATTTCACACCAGGACTAGAAATACTAACCAGAAGCTTTTTCTGAAATGAGCCGTATCCCACTTTTGTGATTAGAGCGTCCAGTGGGTTATCTCCCCTGGCTTCTGGTGGCATGGCAATTTGTCCATGGAGCAATTCCTCTTCGATTTCTCTTGATTCGTCAAACAATGCTGTTCCCTCCACTTCGTCAGTATCCGCCGTTGGCAGCTGTGAGAACTCAGCGTTGTATCTTGATTTTCCATTCATGTCAAGAGGATGTTCATGAGAGTAAGGTGAATGGTCTTACCCCTACCATATATGGGAAAGACGCAATTTGAAATCCAATTGGGACTGTGTTTTCACTTGTCTCGGCCACCAGGAACGCTATTATTTTTCCTCGTACTCCGAGTGCAGCCTAAAAATATAAGTCTCAGTTGAAGACCAGGAACTTCGATATTACATTACCAATAGATCCCACTAGCGAATACTAATACATTGAACGATAATTTCATACAAATAATTGATGTGTGGTCACTCATCACGTATGGAAAGGGAGGACTTCAAAGTCAGCGTTGCCCCTACTGCGCGCAAAAACCCTGTGGCACCCAATTATTAATTCGTAACGACCTTAGCCAAGTACTAAGATAAATGAAAAATACCTGACATCTGCATATTAATGCATATGGAATGATTCGGCTCCAAAATATGAACGAATAACGAATGTTTCATGGTTATGAGCAGTTCATTCACAGAGAGAACACTTTTGAGACGAAAACAACTTTTGTGCTGGTCTATACAACCTTGTAGTACCCATATAATTACGAGTTTACTCTATGATTTAATTGAAGTGGAGGCAAGAATGCCTCTTAGAGCCCATTCCATGACTCCTTCTTTCCATACAAGATCATGCGCTTCACCTTCTAAAACTTTAACTCTAACGTCTTTCATTGTACTAGCCATCCATTCTATACCTCGTAATGGGATCAGGTTATCCTTATCACCCCAAACTACAGAGACTGGAATATCGATATCAGAAAAACTGAAGCCAAAGGGGTGGTATTTTTCGAGGGCTACCAGGACATCATTAGTTTGACCCTCGGACGAGGGTTCCGCCATCCTCATTTTGTTCATTCCAAGGAATAGGGACATCTGTTGCAGGCGAACCATATGTCGCAGCGGTCGATGGGGAGGGAAATCCGTCGGTATATCTGCATAGTCGTCATCTAAAGATGCTAGAAGCTCATCCTCCTCTAACGCCATCAAGGCCGAATGAAAGTTGGAGGATGTGGGAGAGGTAGCCGAGCTCATTTTCCCAGACATGCTACTATTCCGGGAGATCCCAGACGATTCAGTGCTTGACCGCTGACTAGCATCAGCCATTCCCGACATTGACATCCAGTTAGCGGAAGGTGAATTGGATACTTTGTTGATGGTCCACATAGCGTCCATGCCTAATGTTAAGGTGCGGGTCATCAATCCACCTGGTAATCGCTTAGTCCACTTGAACGTGTTCGCTGCTGCTGTTGGAACCCATGGTGAGATCAAATGGACGGTGCCAACAACACGATTGGGATACTTCTTAGCCACCGCCAACGAAAACACGGCTCCGACAGACTGTCCAATTAGACTAAATCGTTTTATACGCAAGTGGTCCGCCAATTGGACAACCACATCTGTTGAGCGATCATAAAGTATCAATGTGATGCTGAGAGCTCCTACTTAACACCAAATATGAAGAGTTTCTTACCTGCCCATTGCATTACAGTCATGTTGAGCGCGCTGCATGCTTCCGTCAATCCATACCTACCACCCATCGAAACAACTTATTAGCTTATTTTTTAATGTTTAGTTTCCGTTCGGTGCCATGAAATCTTACCCCAGGCGCTCTGGTATAATCAGTCGTATTCCATATCGTTTACTGATGTCATGAAACATGACACCTACTAATCTTGAGCAACCTAGACCCCCGATGAGCATCACCGCATGGCCATCTGGGTTGCCATATTCAGCGAATCCGACAAGATGGGAAGGAAAAAGATCTTCTGTCGTTCCTCTCGATTGGTAAAAGAACGTTTGATGTAGTAGAGGATCATTCAGGATTTCCAGCTTCGAACGCCTTGATTTCATCTCACTATCACTAGTCATTCTACGGGAAGCATGTTTTGTGGGTGGAGAGGCAGCTGGATACGGATTCAGGCCGCTGTTGTCCAATAGGCGACCATTGATAGTCGGCATCGCCTGCGATGCTGGTGTAGAGAAGAAAGCGTCTGATTCATCTCGGTCTAGTGTTCGTGTTCTTGCATTGCTCGGGTGTTTAGTACGGGATGAAGTGGGTACTGGCGTCGACATTGAACTTTCCGGAAACGGAGATCTGGACATATGATTGGCAACTTCAGGAACAGGCACATTGGTAGAATCGAAGGGAAAAGCCTGCATTTTTGAAGTCATGGTGTGGTGCTGTTGATGTTCATACCACACTGAAGGTTGAGAGGCTTTTGAGCTGAGTCACAAACATTGAAATTGGGCCAGGCATTGACCATTTGCACTCTTGGTGGTACAACTCCTTCTACCATTATTTCAGAGAACAGTGTGTAACGCGACATAAAGCCTTATTGGAGACTGGCCAAAACTTGACTGAGAGTTACATCGAAAGCCATTTGCTCTGTGGAAAGCATGCTTGCCTATGATAAAGGATGAACCAATGAACCACATCGCATTAGCTTTTTCAAAAACTGGTTGGGACTTTATCATGCATTGATAAATGAAACCTCGATGCTAATTGGTATGCCAGAGCTTGCGGCTCTACATGGTAGCCATTGCCCATATCACAGTCACAGGTAAACGACGACTGATAGCCTATCACATACAGTAAACATATACAATATGATCCACTGGTTTATGTATACCAAATGCTTACTTGAGCAAATGTACTCACAATTACCATTCAAAGATTTTTCGGGGGAAAGGGTGAGAAATAAATTATTCCTGTGCGAGATTGATCCATAGCATCTCATAAGAAGCCGTAATTCGGACGCTGTTGTCGACTTCTCTTCTTTTCAAGGTTTGGTGATTTCTTTTTTTTTATAAGTGAAGGCACATGGCCGAGTCATATCGAAAGAGCTATGGTGAGTGGAAGCATGGATCTAATTACCCATCCATGAAGAAGAGGTTCATATTAATCATTCACTAGGCTCAGAAAGCTCTGACTCTCTTGACGAAAGCCAAGACGAAATTCAACCAAACGAACTGCGAAGTAGATTTAAAGATGAAAAACCCGGCGGCGAGAGTTCCACCGATAACACTGATATTGGCAGCCAAGCGCGAAATGATAATGGCGATCGCCAGAACCCTGAGGGTGACGAAGATTTTGACTGGAATCAAGAAGATGACCCTATGGAGGATCATGCATACAAAAGAAAGATGGTTAGCAAAGATCGGCCGTTCACATTTTTTCTATATGGAACATACGGAAAATGGTTCAAACGGTTTATTGTAGTGTTCATCGGTCTAGCACTAATAGCTGTCACTGCGCTTCTCAATGTTCTGTACGCTGGCAAGCAAAACGATGTATCCTTAAACCTAGAACTCTGGTTTACCTTTCTCTCCTTCATATACGTTATGGCAATTGTGGTGCATTACTTTGTTGAAGCTATCCCTGCCGTCATCCAACGGTTTGTCAAAAGGATGACGCCGACTACCTTGGAGATATTGAAGATGCGGTTGGCTGTACGTTTGAAGTCAGTTACAGATCATTTTTTTTTTTCCATGATAGCCGCTAACTTTACCAACTCGTCCATCGAAATGTCAATAGTATTATCATTCTCTCAAATCCTATATCAAAATTCTCTTTGTGTCCGCCTGGGCATGGGGTGCTTGGGCGTTTCTACTGCAAGTGCCTAATGATGACCGCAATTACGGCTACACTTGGATTGTCAAATCATTTCTTGAAGCTCTCTTCTTCGCAAGTGGCTTTTTATTCCTGGAAAAATTTATATTGCAATTGATAGGTGAGTAACGATTAAAGAACGTAGGATAAAGAAACATATCTTGCATTGACTAAAGGATTGAAAACGACAGTTACTGCATTTCACAGGTGAGATAATACATTTAGCTTTCTGGATAGTGTCCTTCACATTTACCTCTTTGTATTGTAGAAAGGCTTATTACGAACGAATTGAAAAAAATGACAATGCACTTAAAGGTAAATATCTCTCTAGAGGATTTCAACTGGATGCCAACGATACTGAAGCACAGCACACGCATAGTGTTGGACAAACTGAAGAAATCAATTCGAAAGCGACCGGACTTTGACCTTCGAAAGCATAATAAGAAGATTCGTGACGGTGATCAAAACGAAAGGGACAAAGATCAAAGCAGTGATCAACAAGTTGAGCCAGATACGACATCGAATGGTGGAAGCACTAATTATGAAGAAAAAGGAGAGGCTCATCATGAGGAACACGTTCAGCATGAAAATGAGCGTGATTTAACAAATCGTCAGGAAACCAAGGATAAACACCGTCGACGAAGCTCAGCCTCAGGTAATCACAAATATGAAGAAATCGAACATAGAGAAAGTGTTCAGCAGGAAGAAAGTCAAAAAAAGGACAATCAAGGGCCTGTTCGGTTTTCAAATAAAGACAGCGTCAAAATTACAATACAATCCGACACCAAGCCAGAGGCGCATACCGTGAAAAACTTCTTTAGCAAGAAGATGAAGAATCTGACACGTCGTCGTCCCACCCTATCGACTCGTACTAGTTCATTTGATGGCAAATCATTTCTTGACTATGGAACAACCAATTTTAAAAAGTTATTCAACAACAAGGCGAAATCGATGGCGTCCATTTTACCAGGCACTCACAACTCACGGCAAGAAGCAAAATGGCTAGCACGTGAATTGTTCCACAATATGGTAGCTCCGGAAAATGGCTATCTTGTCAAAGGCGACTTTGTCGACTATTTCACTACGTCTGATGAAGCTGAAAAAGCTTTTGACTTGTTTGATCGTGATAAGAACGGCAATATCTCAAAACGCGAGTTACGAAATGGAACTTTGGAGATATTCAAGGAAAGAAAGCATTTAGCAGCATCCCTTCGTGACCTATCGCAGGCTTCGGGAAAACTGGATATCATATTGATGTCTGCATTTGCAGTTGTTTGGGCACTTATTGTCGCAACTGCTTTCGGTGTCGACGTTGGCAGCCAACTACTGCCCCTATGGACCATGTTCGTGGCCATCAGCTTCATTTTTGGTAATAGTGCCAAGGATATGTTCGAAAGTATCATATTTGTTTTTGTCACGGTAAGTCAAGGATAATGAATTTTAACGCTTCCAGTCTATTTGCTCAAGGAATTAACTGACTCTAAACAGCACCCATATGACGTTGGTGATCGTGTATTTGTTGGCGCAGAGAACTGGACAGTGGTTGAAATAGATCTGTTGACTACGACGTTCAAAAAATGGGATGGAACGACGCTGTATGCCCATCATACTGTTATTGCTCCACAGTATATATGCAATCTTAGAAGATCTGGTCCAATGGCTGAAGTCATTGGTAAGTAAATGCAAACGTCTGTGAGTGACGATATGATTCTATTCTCTTCTAATGTTGCCTCTGATGCAGAATTTAACATACACTTCTCTACGACCGCGGACAAAATCTACCGCCTGAGAGAATCTATGCTTGCTTGGTACAATGACAAGCCTCGATCATTTACACATAACACCATGTGCATGAATATCATGTCACTGGAAAACATGAACAAATTCACTTGCATATTTTACATTGAACACTGCGCTTCCTGGCAAGATATGGGATTCAGGTGGTCCAACCGAAACTCATTCATGATGCAACTGAAGGCCACTCTGGAGGATCTTGAAATTGGTTACAGTCTTCCAACTCAACCGATTGCGACAGGAAGTGACATACCTAAAGAACTGCGAAATTTTGGCAAATACAACGACTATGGCGCAAAAGGCTTTGTAAGAGAGCCGCTGCATGACCATGATAATAACAACAGTGATACGAAATAGTACGCTCTATGTTTTATGTACATTTTTTCTAAACGAGTCTCGATATTAACAAATAGGTAAATAAACTTAAAAAAAATTATGAATTAGTGCTATGATCGCCGAGGTTGGAAGAAAAGCCGGCGTGATTCTTTTTGAGTGTCATTGTTGCTTGGTACACCTTTCCGCTTCTTAGAAGTCGGAACAGAATTTGATTGGGCTGCAGTATTTTGGTTGTGTCGATCTTCATCTTGAAGTTTCTTAGCAAAGTGATAATCAGCATGTTCTGCTACATCTTTTATGGCAATCCAGTTGCCACATTCATCACATCGAGTTCCTTCCTCTGCATCCGTCGAACTAGTATCTTTTCGGGAGAAGAATAAAGCAGCAATGCCTTTTTTGTTACTCTCCACCTTTTCATATTTTGCAGAACGGCTAGAGCTTGCTTTCATGTCTACAGTGGTTGTCTCCTGAAAAGCGAGCTTGTGATTGAAATTTCCTTCCGCCGAATTCGAGAAAAACTTGGTTATATTGTGAGTGCTAGATGATTCATCCACTGTCAAGCCAGAAACAGCCAACGACATGTGTAACAGCGGAAAAGGGTGCTCGCAAGTTTTAAAAAGTTCATTAGCTCTTTGCGTTATGACATCTAGTCAAAGGCGTTAGATTATTTCATCTGCGGCATCATGCCACTTCAATCGAAGGTATGAACACTTACCAGGAGAAATGACCTCTGAGCGTTTAACCATGGGACATGACTTTGATCGGCCAGAACCCTCACCAGAACAGCGAAAATGGATCTGCATGATGACAGAGTGAATACGGGCTAGAATATTTTTCACCTGGTAGTAACCTGCTGCTTACCACTAGAGTCTTTGGCCATCTTGATCGCTCTTCAAAATCATCCATCATCCGCATATAAATTTCGGATCCTAGGACCGCCATCCAACGCTCTACATCAGATATCAAACGAAGTGGTGGCGAGAACACTTTAGATGCCATCATGGATTTTGTGATCTTAATCGTGGTGACTACGATAATTGCATTAAGCGGGGACTTCATCATATGTAAGCAGTGTTCAACAATCTTCATACCTTCGCTATTGTCTATGCCGCGGCAGATATCATAGAGCCATATACCTTGACTCTGACCAAATTTAGCTTGCAATTCTTCGCTGCTATACTTCCTGTAATTTATTCCAATCAACAGGATGCCTTGGTGCGTTGTGAGTAATTCATTCATTCACATACCACAAATCACCGGCAGTTTGAATGTTGAGTGCGTTCTCGACTTCATTCCCTAACTTCCCTCCCAAGTTTCGTATTTTGGTGAAAGGAATCGATTTCATAAACTTCAAAACGATAGTTTCTCTCATGGTTGTCTATCAGAGGATGTGTCGTGAATATCACTATTTCAGAGACAAAGCATTGGCATTGAACTTACTTGCTTATTCGGCTTGTTTAAGGCAGAGCAGAGTTTGGCGACTGTTTTATTATGAGCTATGCCAGCAGAGCAGGTGTATTTCAATGTGTCGAATATGTCTTTTCTGATTTCCTTGGCAATTTCTGCGCCTATGGATAGTTGTAAGTCTTTCCAATTTCCTTTGAGTTTAGGAGCAGGTGGGCTTCGATCAGAGGCAATCAAGTGGCTCACGGCGTCGTCACCTTCCACGGAAGTCGGATTCAACAGACTTGATTCTTCATCGCTTAAAGCGAGGAAGCCCAATGGTTCCCAGTCAATCTCGTTGGAGAATTCTTCGGTAGCGTCTTCCGAAAATAGGGAACCATATTTTTCTATTAATCTAGCATTGACAATATCCGTTACATCCAAGAAGGCTTCATCAAGACCAGCTTTCTGTACTTTGCTGCAGTATTTCTGAAAAATCTTGAATATATTTTGAGAGGCCTTTCGATAAATATCGAGAGAAACTTTATGTGTGAGCTGTGATGGATTGTCATTGTATTTGGCGATAGGGTCGTGCATATTGAATGTGGCTACATGAACGGGCCGCAAATCTATAAAGCGTTAGTACACGAATTCAAGCGTATACACGGTCAGTGGTAGCTTACTTGGGCACTTTTTGAACGCTTCTTCTATAGGCATATGTCTTGTAATTCCTGCCGCCTTTGCTGGGTAATTAACTGGAACGACTGGTAATGAGAAGAGTGACAGCAGCTTTGACAAACCATCGCGCTCGAATCATACCGGCTATTAACCCTTGCCATTGCTGCACAGCCACTGGCAAATCTGGCGGTAAATTAAGTCTGACTTGCTCTATATAATATGAGGAATGAGCCTTACAATATTAAAGAGAGGTACGAGAAACTGCGAACTATACGTGCCTACTTGACAATAGAAGCAATCTAGATAATCGTTCAGTTAATATTGTATGGAAGATATATAATTCTAAGGTGATGTCAAATAGTACCTAGGTCGATGTGAAGAATGCATTGAGAGCCTTTTAGTGCAAGCGGTAGCCTCTGCTTCGACATGTGACGGCAAAGCAATGAAAGAACTGCGTGCCATAGGGTATTGCAGTTTGAGCAGTCATGGAATCGGAGTTACGACAACGTGTCCCAATGCTTCCAGTCCGCAACTGGAAACTGTGGTAAGGTATGCATCTTTGGTCATTCTGCGTCCTATTGTCGTTAGCTACCATAGCGTATTCTCTGAAGTTTAACCTGGGTAATCTCTTCGGGGATCAAGATGACGACGGCCGAGATTCTGATACAATCTTAGTCGGCTCTCCCCTTCCCAGCCCGTTCCGATCGGCAGCAGTAGAACAGCATCTTCAGACAAGTAAGTGCAGTGGAATGACCCGTCTATCGAAAAAAAAAACCACCCGCTAAATCAAAAAATCGTGTATTCTAATAGTTCAGTGTAAAAAATATCTATGTATTGAGACTCTAGAATGTGTGGACAAGCCAATTCAGTGTTCATGCCCCGGTACAAACAGCCAAAAGTGCTCCACAAAAGACTGGTATTTTTGTCTTCGAGGTGATCAGGACTGCAAGGAATGGAAATATTACACAAAATGATGCGAATGAGCAGCCAAAGCGAAGCAGTGCTACGTCTTTTCCAATTCCAATTATATATTGGCGTCCAAAGTTGATTGTTGTCAATGCGTGACACTATAAAAGCGCTTTGTGTTGAACTCCCATCTTATTTACCCACTTTTTATTCTTCTCTTTATTCTTCTACAATCATTTATACAATCGTCGTTGCTGCTCACACTTCTCTGATTATAATCACTATCATCAACAGTTTTGATACAAATATATACGTTCTTCTGCTTGTCAACTGCGTTCCTCTCCCCTTCAGGATCCTAGAGATCACACCCTCCTGTCTCCCGAAATGGTGATTGAAAACTACTCGCCTTCTGTCTTGTACTCTTCTCCTCCTCATGTAATTGATTGGATGCGACAAAGAATCTTTAGTGCGAATAATTTGACACATTTGTATTCTGGAAGCGGGATTTTGGTATCTTCTCTGGCTTGGGAGGATAAAGAACTTTATCATCACACTACCTCTCTACCCTCTGGAGATAATCAGGTTCACCATCTTCTTAGAAAAGAGAATATAAGTGAGAATCTCGATAAAGGTATGATGTCGGTGTTCAACCAACCGTTCCGCTATATACGGCTTGACCACACATGGACTAACGCCGACAACTTTTTCCATGCAGGGGATGTTGAGAACACTCGGTCACATTCAGAAAGAAGTAAGTCAAGCTTTTCTTTAAAAGCCTGGAATTTTTAAAATATATCTGATATTCCTGCTCTACTGAAGAGAAAAATTTAGCCAAAATACAAAATACGCCTCGCGTTGCCCACATCAACAATGCATCGAAGAGAACCACGCTAGTTGAATACCCTAAGATTTGCAAAGATAAAAAGGCCGACCTTTATAAAACCGAAATGTGTCGTAACTGGCAAGAGATTGGTTACTGCAGGTAATTCTAAATAAGCCTTTAAAGAAGTGGTTGCATATGACTAAGTACAACCATGTCATTTCTACATTGAAGGTACGGAAAAAAATGTAGGTACGCGCACGGCCACACTGAACTACGAGCTGTCAAAAGACATCAACGATACAAGACTGAAGTATGTCGCACATACCACGAAACTGGAACCTGTCCGTACGGGGTTCGCTGTACATTTATCCATGATGAAAAAAGTTCCGCCAATCCCAACATTGTATTCCTCAATGGAAAGAAACCTAAAGCGGAAAAAGGAAAAATTTACAACACTCATGTTGTCGCTGGCGCACGCAATGCTCCCTCAAGCCCAGACCTTTCTATCGACTCTACTTGTTCATCAACCTTCCTTCTATCCGACCAAACAGTTCCATCGCTTGATGATATATCCGACTCTGCTGATATATTCATCGCCAACAACTCTGGAGTTACTGCCGGTCTTGTAGCTCAGGACCAGTTGCATAATTTTGAGGAACTCGATCACGTCAGCATCACTGATAGTTTCATTAAAATTTCCAACAGCAGTGAGCCCTTCGAAGTAAGTGAAATTTTTCTAACCTAGCGTCTTTAAATTGTTTCAACCTGATTGACTCTTTTACCAGAACAATAGCTGTGATACCCCAGTGTGTAGTAACGCAGTCTCGAGTAGTTTCGAGCGTGATCACTATAACCTGCCATGGATCAAGTCAATAGACTCTATCGCTCCAACACTATCCGATTACTTTGAAAAGTTTGGTAGCGAGGACGGATATCAACTTCATAAAAAACCATTTCAAAAGAATGCATTTAAAGACGAGGCAGTCAAAGGTATTTCAACTAGAATAGCGTCGTCCGACAGGTTCAGCTGGCAGACTTCAGATCACCGACATGTTAATATCGTATGATTGATATGTCCTGTGGATGTTCTTATATTTGAACAATCTGGTCTGCTTATTATAAAGGTTGCTACTCAAAATAAAAGTAACGCAAAAGCTTGTCATGAGTGTTTGAAATTTTGTATGATCGGCCCTTCGAGCACAATTTTTTTTTGGTTCAGAACTTTGTTGCTGCATTATGGGTGCTCAAGCTTCAAAACAGGTTGCCCGGAAGTTTCCTCAACATGCCAATCCAGAGACCTTAACACAAGTCCCAAAGACTTCTCCTTCATCAACACCTTCCTCCTCACATCTTAATTCCACGCCAGATACTGCATATGTTGCCGATGGTAAGATCTCTTGACATTCTGGGGTTACAAATTACATTCGCGCCAAGTGCTGATTTTCTGGAACTTCAGATCACAAAAGCGAAGCTATACAAGAAGACGGAAGAGACCCAGATTTTGCCAAAAAGCTGAATACGATAGGCCAAGTAAATGTGCCAGAATTCAAAACAAAATATCGACCGGTCAGTATACTTTGGTATTTACCATTATTTGGTGCAGCGTATTAAACTGCCATATTTCTACAGTCAGATTCTATGCTTCAGATTATGCGCCAACGTAGTCAAGTAGAAAAGGCTGAAGATTTCGATCCTTTATTACCAAAGTCCCAGAAAGCCGAGAATCGCATCACTATAGACGATTTGTACAGCCTTTTGGAGCAACGCAAGCTACTTCCTGCCAACGCTTCAAACGAAGACCTCCAGCAACTGACAAGCAAGTATCCTTTAAATCAGCAGACTGTCCATACCTTGTTCAAATATGTGAACAACATCACACCATTTGATGTTGGCAGCGAAGATGAGAGACAACGAGGCGTTTGGGTTGAAAATAGAGAGGGGCTTAAAAGTTATATGCAACAAGCGCACGCTATCACCAAAAAGCGAGAAGAATCTCGAAAAGCGGAAAAGGCTGATAAACCAAATAGTGCCCAACCAGATAGTGAAAGGAGAAAGAAGGAAAAGGAATTGGAAGACTTATTTACAGATTAGACAGGTAGACGGACGGTACTCTTTTACTTCACTGGACTTTAGCTGTTCTATTTGCAGAATAAATGTACCTCTTCCTTTTCAAAACATACAACGGCTTTATCTATTCCCATATCATAATTGAGCCATCCACGCTACCGGATATCATGGCGGTTTCGGTCGGATGGTAATCGATAGAAGTGACAATTCCCTTGTGACCTTCCAACGCCTCAACTTGATTACCCTGATGATGAAATTATTAACAGACTTTTCAAAAATGTCCAACTGCAGTCGTTCAACTCACCTCTAATAAATCCCATATATACAATTTGTTGTCCTCGGATCCGCTAAGCACATATGCATCATCATTGGAAAACGCTGATTGCAATTTGTACTCTGTATGCTGATGTCCTTTGAATCTGGTGCAAAACATTAGTCTTTGGCTATTCAAACACGAAATGCAAGTTTGCTCAACATACTCATTCAAGAGGGTGCCGTTCGCTTTATCCATTAACCGAATGGTGTCATCAGTAGTGCTGACTAGAATACAGTTTCGATCCTTAGACATTCTGACTGAAGTGATAGCGGCTGAGAAAAGCGACTCGTGAGTTTCAAGTATGACAATGGTGAAAGAAAAGAGTGCAGAATATACATACCTCCAATGTAGTCTTCTTGCAACTGCCCCATCCGTATATCATAGTTGCGTAGGCGTCCATCAGCCGAGCTAAGTTTGTCTTTCGTCAATAGTGGTTCCCATAGAGGTGATGCCTGTATCCACTTACCCTACTATTAATTCTGCTCCGCGAATTAGCAATGACATGACGCTGTCTTTGCAGTCTTCTAAAATTTGAATTGGGCTGGTGTTTTGCGATCTGCAACCGTACAAAAATCAGCCGCTGAGTAATGCGTGAACAGCAAAGTGACTAGTACACTACCTGCAGTCCCAGAGTCGTACTGTGGTATCAAAAGAGCCTACGCATCAATGTACATTAGATCAACTTTTGACAGCCTGTTGTTTACAGCGTATATATCGCTCTTACCACTTGCAAGAACAGTTCCGTCATCATTAAAGCCTACACAATTAACTGACTGAAAGAGCCTTTAATATAGATCAACACAGTAACCTTGATTGGCATTACACACTTACTTCGTAGTGGCCAGCATATCTACGAATGACACTTCCAGTCGACACGTCCCAGCAGAACACAGTTCTGTCATTACCGCAGCTTGCAAAGCGAGAGTTATCTGCCGTTCTAGTATACTCAAATGCGTAAATATATTGGCCATGGATCTATAGGGTTCTTTTTTCATATGAAGTACTTACACAGAAATTCCTAAAACATCACGACCATGGGCACTGTAAGTTTGAATTCGGGCTCCTGTACTTGCATTCCATAGCATGATGCTACGGTCCCGGCTTCCAGATAAACAGTATTGCCCGGTCTTGTTATAGGTAACATAGTGAACAGCGCCAGTATGTTCGGCTAAGGTTTTGACACGTTTAGTAGGATATGGAGTCATTCATTCGAAAGATCAAAAAGCTTTCGATCCCAAAAGCGCAAAAGACGCAGTTAATATTGGAGCTCAGACTGGTCGAGCTTCTTTCACACCACAGCGTTATTCCCATCCACAATTAAGAAGGTTTTATTAAACTGCATTGAAAATGGAGTGAGATGTCGAGAAGTCTGGTGCTATTTTACATATGAAGTGTTCGCGTTACTCTGAATGGTTGAAAAGCAGTTAGCGACTGTTTGAAAGACATAGCACTTGCGCATGATCAATAATTTTTACCTGACGACATTTTCCATTGCTCTTCTTCTCATCTTTTCACGAACACTTGGTAGAGTAGTAGTGGGTATATCTCGCATCAACCTATAAGGATGGCCAAAAGAAGTCAATATGATGATCGCAAACCTAGCCCAAAATTTTGGATGTTCCTTACTTTTCCATTACAATAACAGCATGCTGAGGTTGAATCCTTGCGTATTTTTTGTTCTTCAGTTGCGGGTTGAGGAACTCCTCAGCATTGTCTGATTGTATCAAAGTAAGAAGCTTTGAAGAAGGGTGGTCAATAAAATTTGAATTGAGGTATGTAGTAACGGCTAGCTTGAAGACCATAGTTTACCTGGCGAAGTTCCAAGAACGTATCAACAATGGTGGGGTCACCAAGGTTTTTCACGAAATCTTCCAAGAATTGAACATCGACATCGAAGTTTTGTAAAGCAATATCTGTAACAGCAGGCTCATTTGGATCCAATAAAAGGTCCTATAGGAAAGGTCGTACATTAGCTTAGCACTTGGTCATTGTATTTCAGTATAAGATACATACCATCATAGCATGGCTTAAGTGATCCAAAGCGTCAAAGTAAATGAGACTCTTGATTGACTCTGGCAAGTTAAGTAAAGCAGCATTGATCACGTTTGTCAAGAACGTCACCAAATCAAACAAATATGGGCTTGGTTGGTCTTGTCGTTCCTCGGCCATCCTAAAATCACCAGCGTAAGTATTTATACTACATCGGCACCTGTATAAACCAACATAACCTACCAGTCATATTCAGATAACTCCAAGAATTCGTCGAGTTTGAGGTTGACAACCTTGAAGATACGCTTCTCTGCAGTCTGTCGCGTCTCTTTAAATGTGGAAGTGGCTCGTAGTTGAATGGGACCTGCTCGATGGAATGATCGAGTTTCCATAAGCAGCATTTCAAAGTCTGGACAAGTAGACTCAAAGTACTCGATATTGATGATAATCTGCACAATCTGTGACAAATTGGTTGATTCCAATTTCTTGAGCAAAATAGCATTGACTTTGGTGATGAGAAGACTATCCACCGCCTGAGAAAGATTCATATTAGCCGAAAATGTTGATCGTGAGCATAAGCTGATACGAGATGCTAAGTACCTTTTTGAGGATTTCGTCCATTTCTCCGTGCGTTTGGGAAAAGCCTTCAGCAAATTGATAGAACTGATGAACAAAAATGCTGACATCTCGACAGCACGTAGGAAATACTTTTGAAAATGGCAAAGTAAAAGGGAAACTAGAGTACGACATTTTGATGAGTTAGTAATGTAGGAAGTCCTGGCAGCTTTGGATCTAAACCTGTTATTTACCCATATTGTTTAAGTATATCACGATCGGGTTGATATCGCGTATATTGCATTACTTCATCCAAATCTTCTTGGTTATTGACGGTCATTGGCATACATTCATCTTCTTGGACAATCTTCTCAAAGTTTTCGCTGTACTGATTGATCAGTAATTCAGAGTATCGCTGGAACAGGGTAAGAAGAGTCTCTTGCAAATTTTTCACTGGATAGTTAAAGCCCTAACATGATAACAATAAGTTAGATAGGTCCAAAGCGTACATTCATGCTTCAGTTGCAAGACATATACATACCTCCAGTGTTTGATTGAAAATGAGTAGACTGTACTTGATTTGCAAAAACAACTCTGGATCGCGACAGCCATGCAAACTATGAGAGATGACGGCGATAACCTTGGTAGTAACCATTTCCCAGAGGGCATCGACCTAGTGTATCCAAAGTGAAATTAGCTAGTGTCCTTAACTATTGCACAAAACCCCAGTACCCTACCTCTGCTTGGCTACGGAAATCGGTGGTGCTATGCATAATGACATGCTCAATGATGAAAAATCCAACGATATCTTGAAGAAGTGTTTCGAAGCTATCCATATTGCCATCGCGCAAATTGATGGGCATATTCAAGGCTAAATTGGCTTGTGCCTGATGAAAAGGGTTAAACACTCGCTCAGATGTATACAGTAGTGCTATTACTAAGATACGTACTCTTCGATCCTCTTCATAGGAGTTCTTGAATTCGTTTTGAGTTCCTAGAGTGTTGTACACATGAATGCATCTGTATAAGGGTTCGAAGTCTATATCGACCTCATCCAAGATGTTGGCTGCAGCAACGTCAGTTAATGTGCATAAGATAGCCATGCGGTTTTCGAGAGAAAGTGAAATATAGCTTACACTCGTTGCCTTCATTTACAACCATTTCAATCGCGGAATTGACGTTGTGATGCTGAAGACTTTTAAGTTTGGGGTTCTCAGCCGTTCTTTGTCGCCACCTATCTTGTCTTTCTTGCATGTATTTCATTGCCAACATTCCGATTTTCCTCGACGTACTTCTTAGCCTAATAAAATGATAAATAACCAAATCCTTTACAATCCTTCAGCAAGTCTCATACATACTTGTAAAGCCATTCTTTCAATTGTGCCGTAACGGATTCCTTGATCATATTTTGCATGACGGGTACGCTTTCCTCTGATTGAAAGGCATCAATATACAATTCCTCAGAATCAATTGAATAACGAATACTACACACCCAAATACTTAGCAAAGCCGTACTGAGCAACATTTTTCAGATGTTGGGTTTGCAGGCGGTCTAGAATCTTTGTATATGTCCAAAACACGTCAGCATAATGAACGGAATGAGGATTATGCCCTCAGCGGTAATTACCTTAAGAGCAGCATAATGCTTTCCATTTTCCATTTTGAGCCTTACTGATTCCGCTAATTCAAGTACGATTAAACTATCTTGTATCGAATCCATTGCCTTCTCCAGGTTATTTTGAACCTTTCGAGCTTCCAACAACTCCATTTTCTATTTTTGATATGAGTCAAAACATTCGATTCACAAGTGCAAATATGCTCGCACAATGCATACCTTGTCGGCCAAGTCGTCTCCTGTCGTACGAAGTGATTTGTTCAAATCGGCGATGTTGCGCTTCAACGACAAAGAGCCTTGTCGAACCTTCAAAAGTTGATCAACCGAGTTCACAAACTCCTAAAATTTTTCAAACCACAGTAGAGTTCAGTATATTATAGCCACACAGGGAAATAACAGCGCGTTTCGCAACTCAGTGCTGACCTGATAGTTTGCATTGCACATGCGTTCTATTTCACCATCCTTTTTTCGAATGAATGCGTCTAATTGGTCGATGAATGCTTCTTGCTTCTGTGACTCGGAAATCTGCTTAATGATTGGGCCAAGTTGTTCTATACTCTCTGCATCGTCCAATCCAGCCGTGAGTGTAAGTGAGGATGAGTCGATGGAGGCTTGCAAAGACATAGAGTTGTCCGAAATAAGCGAAGACGACGCTATTGACTGTACCAGCTGGCTGAGCTGTGGATCTCTGTTAGTCTTGTCATCCATTAAAGCCATTTAAGCTGGTTTTTGATACCAGAAGGAGTTCAAGCTACCGACAAGTATCTCCAAACGCAGTTCAAAATGCGCGGAGTTAAAATAGTACCCAAAAATCGAAAGCAGTGTCAAAGCAATCCTTGACCATGTACCCAACACAATCAGACCAGCCACAAGGCAAACTACATTTCAAAGCATTCAGAGAAAATCATTTCGGTCCAGAGAAGGTCTACCACTGGAACAGTCTGTTCTTTCCTAATGGCAACCAATGGCGATCAACACCTCAAGACGGTCAGCAACAGCACGTTAGTCAAAATCAAACAAAACGGCGGCCACGTGCAGTAGAAAACGAAAAGAAGTTAAATAAGAGGCCACGGATCAGTCATGAAAGCAGAAAAAGTTCCAAGCATAATGAAAGCAAGCTGTCCGAGCAAGCTATTGAGATATTTCGGTTCTCAGAGGCTTGGAAACGAGAAAGTAAGGCAGTCTTGCGCGCAATGTAAAATTTTGAAGAGACTACTAACGGTTTGCACTAATCCATACAGAAGCTCAACGGTTGGCTGAACAAGAGAAGGAAGATGGCGTAGAGAAAAAAACCATATTTCCTGAATCATCAGCTGCACATTTAGATGGAACTGAGCCACCGGCTACATCTCTCGTTCTCTCTAATACGGAGCTAATTGATACTTCGCCGGATATCAAAACTTTAGAACATCTCGTTAACTTCACGTATACCGCAAGCTGTACTCAAGACACTGTTCTTTGGCCAGTTTTGCCGTTGCGTTTATGATAGACTGTACACTATATTGTAAAAAAAGTAATAATTGTATTCTAGTTCAACCTCCATGCAGAGTGCTAATAAAGACAATTTCATCATTGTCTTGCAATTGGTAATCGAGCTCATCGCAAAGTTCCCAGTCGACATTGTTGATCAACACCAATATTCCAGGTCGGCTGTTGTAACAAAAAATAGAAGATCAGTCAGTACAAATTTTTCTTTGGCTGGTATACAATCCGAAGGTATATACATACACAGTGTCTTTATCAACAAAGAGTTCCTTCTTTTCAGTCATCATGTTATCACGGATATAGAATATGAGATCTTTGAGAGTGCTTGGCTGATTATCTGAGGAATTTGCGGGTTGCTCAATTGTGTGGTGTCGAACATTGTCGAACAGAAGCTCCATGCCCCCACTATTGTATGATCAAGTTAGTTTCACGTTCTGTCCCTTCCTTGGTCCTAAATAGAATATATAGTAACCTGAACTCCACCTTGACGTTGATGGACATGTTTTTGAAGTTGATTTGGCCAGGTGAAAGATCTCCAATTCAGCTTTTTGTCGTATGTGACGGCGAAGTTGAGGTTTGCCGACGAATACTGCAATTAGATGCGTCCTCCGACGGGCTCTTTTCTTCACTCCCTCATTTCGATCATGGTGGTAAGCAGCAGCCTTACCATATTTGATTCCAGTGGGCAACCTGGACTCTTCCCTTATCCACCGCACTATTCATCCGGGATCTTCACTTGGCAATCGCCTTACTTTATCGCTTCGACTGCACTGCTTACTTTTATTCTGGTAGCTGGTATCGCACGCTTCCTTCTCACCAAAGATTACTTGGATCAACGCAGAGTCTCTGCCAATGGCATCCTACTTGGCGGCCCCGAAACTTTCCGTAGAGCTTCTGCACTTACAAAGTTGCTCATTGTGCTTTCACTTGTGGTGATCGCCACACTTGTAGGCGATACTGTGGTTATTGTAGCACGCGCATTGATCGATGGCCATTGGACTTCCACCGTCTTGGCCTACTACATTTTGATGTCGTTTCTAGCTTGGAACCTACTGCTTGCTACCGCTGCTGATGAAAACAGAAAGTTTCTCACCTGGAGCTGGGTTCAATATACCTTTTGGTTAGCCGCAGCATTAACTGAAACGCTTATTGCTTGGATGTGGGCGATCGGTATTTTTAAACCACGAGATGGTAAGTATTTTTTGCTCAGGCTATAATGTTTTTAATTGTCAACAAAATACTAAAAAGTCATCCATAGGAACGGTTTTTACAAAGTATGACTACGCCATGCTTGGTTTATTCATCATCAGATATATCACTGTGATTACGATTGGTGTACTTGCACTTGTACATATGTTCACTCATAGAGGTACAACCGATGAAACTAGAACTCCATTGTTGGGACAAAGCACAGCTGGTTATGGTGCCACTAATGGAACTACTTCTAACGGCACGACTCCTGCGACTACCACAGAAAAGCCTGTCAGCGGCATGCGTTACTTTTTTGTGAAGATGCGAAAACTGTTACCTTTCATGTGGCCAAAAACAAGCAGGACACTTCAGATATATGTTGGATTATGCTTTTTAATCCTTATCCTTGGTAGAATTGTCAACCTGTTAACTCCACTGCAATTTGGTATCGTGGTAGAAACCCTACAAAATGTCATCGAAGGAGGAGAGAGTAAGAAAAATGAATATTGTAAGCCGAATATTCAAAGCATTTTGCTAACACATCCGTTGTAGGATCCGCTGTTTGGCAAGCTATTCTACTTTACACGGCACTCAAGGTGCTTCAAGGCGGAGTAAGTACCAAGTCATACTTGCTACGTATGAGCTGAACCGTACTAATACAAGATATATTTTCAGACCGGTCTACTTCAATCCATTCAGAGCTATCTATGGTTTCCCATCAACCAGTACACTACCCGCGAAATTTCTCTGGAAATGTTTAGCCACTTGCACAACCTGTCCTTGCAATTCCATATTAACCGCAAGACAGGTGAAGTTCTTCGAGTGATGGACCGTGGAACCAACAGTATTGTCCAACTCCTGTCGCAAATTTTACTCTCCATCTTCCCTACTTTGCTCGATATCGGAATCGCTGTCATATTCTTTGCGCTAACATTCACCTTCTCCTTTGGTCTGATCGTATTTACTACTATGGCAATCTATATTTACGTTACCATTGCTATTACCGAATGGAGAACCAAGTTTAGAAGAGCCATGATCGACGCCGATAATGATGTTCGCACCAAGGCTGTGGACTCTCTTCTCAATTTCGAAACTGTCAAATACTATGGTGCCGAAGGATACGAATTAGAGCGATACAGTAACGCAGTTGCCAAGTACCAGAAGGCTGACTGGAAGACGCTCAGCTCGTTGACAATACTGAACTTGACCCAAAGCGTTGTTATCACTTTGGGTTTGCTTGCCGGAAATCTACTTTGTGCGTACGAGGTTACTCGAGGACGCATGAGTTTGAAAGAATTCATCACCTTCAACACATATATCATGCAGCTATATACACCGGTATGCTTTTATCATATTGTAGCATCCTCTATCCATTCAACTCTTCTAACGTCTGCTTATTGCTATAGCTCAACTTCTTTGGTACCTACTACCGTATGATCCAACAAAACTTTGTCGATATGGAAAAAATGCTTGACTTATTGGAGCAAGAGCAGACAGTCAAAGATTTGCCTAATGCAAAGGAGCTCACGGTCACTGATGGACACGTCGTGTTTGAAAATGTATCCTTCGCCTATGACGAAAGACAAACAGCACTTCGTAACATATCGTTCTCTATTCCAAAGGGAGCCACTGTGGCATTAGTGGGCCCCTCTGGAGGAGGGTAAGTAGTTAGTGTTCTTTCATGCATGCCGAAAATACGAGAGAAATTAACGTTATGTTTTGCAGAAAATCCACCATTCTACGTTTGCTATTCAGATTTTACGACACTCAGAGCGGTCGCATATTGATTGATGGCCAAGATATTTCAACTGTCATGCAGCGATCGCTTCGCAAGAACATTGGTGTTGTACCTCAAGACACTGTGCTATTCAATGATACTATTCTATACAATATTCATTATGGCGATGTCAATGCTAGCGAGGATGATGTGATCAAAGCAGCAAAAGCAGCTCAGATCCATGACCGCATTCTCAGTTTCCCCGATGGTAAGCCACTCTCATTGACATAGGATAGCCAATACACACAACCAGCGTCATTAACAAACAAATGTATTTTTAGGCTATGAAACCAAGGTCGGTGAACGAGGATTGCGTCTCAGTGGAGGAGAAAAGGTAAGCACTTGCTTCGTATGTTCGCATGCCATGACATATTTTTTACCTTGATTAACGGTACCTTTTCGGGATTAGCAACGTGTTGCAATTGCAAGAACTATTTTGAAGAACCCACCTATCATCTTACTCGATGAGGCTACTAGTGCACTTGATACGTAAGTTATAACGATAAGCATAGGAGGGCTTGGAGGTTTATAGCAAGCCACACTCTAAATACGATTAATGTCATTTAGAACGACCGAACGTCAAATCCAGCGTGCATTTGCTGAAATGACTCAAGACCGCACAACGCTGGTCATTGCTCATCGCCTTTCAACCATCGTCAATGCGGACTTGATCCTGGTCATCAAGGATGGCCAAGTTGTAGAGTCCGGAAGCCATGAAGAACTGATAAGTCAAGCGATTGCTACAGGAGAACAAGGTACGAATTTATATATTGGTCAACAAATTCGATCAAGTTGTAACATAGTATTGTGTTTTAGGTGTATACTATGAGATGTGGCAAAAGCAGCTTAAGGATGAAAACACTGAGACTACTGCCAACAACAGTGAAACAAATTCGACAGTCGGCGAACCATCGGAAGCGAAAGTTGACAAAAATGTTGAAGTCATCATTCATAAGCCGGACGAAAATAACGCTGAGGTTGTCCCTGGCAAGACATTTGCACAGGCAGCCGAAGAGGCGACAGAAGAAGCAGCTCCTGTCGTTAATGAAGACCGTAATACACCTGAAGAACCTGAATCTCCCAATACTGTAGATGATACACCAGAAAGCCCAAATGAGGCAGCTGACGAAACGACTGAAGTCGATACTACCGAAGCATCCACTGTTGGGGACGACACAAACGTTGCAGATTCAGCGGCTTCACCTGCCGGTCAGGCTAGCAAAGCTAAAAAAAAGAAGAAGAAGAAGTCAAAGAAGAACTGAGCAACATCCGGGAGGGTCCAACTTGGACATCAAAGCTAAACATATGTAGCAATGTAAAAAGCTTCTGATTTAAACACTGTTATTGTTTTACCACAGATATACAATGTCAACATCGTAAAACGCTTTGGCGTGTTTGATAAATCTACATGTCATTTTATTCACGAGGTTACTTCTGCAATATATACAACTTATGTTCCTCTTGGGAAATATGCTAATGTTTACTATGATCCATATCCCAATGAGTTGTTTTGATCTTCCTTTGTATGATCTGCTGTTTTTACGGACTCCATGGACAGTTTAATTTTTGAGATCAGGACTTCATCTTCAGCCAGTTCAGCTTGCGCTAACGCTAAACCAAAACTGATATGGCTACGTTCTGCTGATGTTTGTGCTTCAATGATAGCAGCCTCTCTGAGACCTTCTATCTGTTCCTTGGTTAAAATGAGTGATGTCGTTATGGAGCTATGGATAAGTAGCGTTGAGGGACCTTTGTGCACATGATGGTCCTTGACGTCGAAGCCCAGAGTGAGATGAAAGTCTTTTGGTGGCAGTCCATACTCACTTCTTATTTGCTGCCCGCCAGCCCAACTAATGCTGCAGTACCAAGATCTTGTGGATGTCGCATTATCTTTCACCATCCCTAACCCAAGATTTATGGGTGGCCGACTGCGGTTTGCTAAGGCTGTCATGCCTTTGAGGGAGGTCCTCTGACGCATTTGTGAAGTAGTTTCCTTCGCTTTGCATATCGTGAGATGAAAAGGATTTCCATCTCTGCGCTTTCGATTCTCAATTGCGTGTTGTGGAACATGTATCAGCGCTTCCTTAGCAGCTCTTTCGATCCAATGACCCATGAGACAGATATAGCCATGTCTATGTAATACATACAGCTCTAAGGGAAGAAGTGAGGCACTATCCTGATTGATATAAACATCTTAAGTAAATATACCTTTATCAATGTAGTCTGATTTGACTGGAGCCGCCTCCTTCGATCCTTGTGCTGTCTTATGTTTACCTTTATGCTTTGGTTTGGTTGACTTGCTGAAATGATCTGTGGCCCCTATTTTGACATCTGCCTCATGTGAAGTGGTTGGAATTGATTGTCGTCTAGAATTCTTTTTTCCTTTGGGCATCCTTTTGGATTACTGTTAGGCTATGATGGTCGCATTAATTTGGTTTTGTGAATCCAATGTTGGCTCATTTGCCATGTGGTGGCAAAAAAAAAATTTCTGCAGTGAGGAGAAACCCAGCTTTCAGCCAGGCTGAAATAGCTATGTAAAATGATGTAGCCACCAAACACATATTTAATCAATGAACCTGGTGTCAGTCTATTGGAACCTGCTTATCAGACTTCTGTGATTTTGGTGTTCCCTGCCTCTTGAGATCGACAATAAATGATAACTCAGACTTGGTCTCTGGGCAATTTGAGAAGCCAAATGAAGATGTTTAAAGTTTGAACTCAAAACCTTCGCTTTGCTCTACAAAATGTGAGCACTTGGTGTTTATTTTGCTTTTACAGGAAGTTACGGAGAGACCAACAACTGTTCAGAGTTGAGCACTTTGCGAATTGAACTTCTCTAAGAGAGTAAGTAGAACATTGTTCACGGCTTTTCAATAGGGGTTTCTGCTTGTAAATATTTTCGACATTTCGCATTCAGGGATTACAGAAATTGTCAGATATATCAAAATAACAAAAACTTCTAAAACTAAAGGAAGTGAATCAGGAAAAATAAAGATAAGTCTGTATAAACTTTTTCTCTTGTTAAGTCTCGACGCTATTTCAAACATCTCCATCATTTGCTCAAACAGAATATCATACAGGTATGTCTATAGCACAGCTGCCTTACACAAGGAAACCCGCTCGATTTTCAACCACCAACAGGCATATCAATATTGCTTTAGCATACAACACACCGCAATCAAGCTGAAAAAAACTTGCGTAAGTGATAAATAGTGAGGGTTGCATGAATGAGTAGAAATGTTATTCTATATACAAAAGTTATGAATGTGATCTATCAATGCGTAGGTAAAGGCGCGGTGACCTTCCGTATCCATTCCATAAAGCAGTAGGAAAATGACAAAGTCAAGTTGGATCTTTTGTCCAGTGGAGTTTTATGAAATCATGAAATCGTATATGAAGGCGAACACCTCCTGCGTTAAGATACGTGAACCAGAATAAATCATTTTTCTGTGTAGTTTATACTGTTTCAAAAGACTTTATTTAATAAAAAAGACTTCATTTAATAAAAAAGAGATAAAAAAAATGGGTTTCGACCATGCCAAAGGTCTCATCAGATGGCTTTAAGGCTGCCATGACCCCTTTGTTGATGACTTTCACTCCCATAACATTGCTACGCAATGCTACAGAAGTGATCTGGGCTCCTAAGTATGCTGGCCAAGCAAACTATCATTGGAGTGCAGACTCTTGATCTAGGAGTCCTTCTCAGTGCTGGCTAAGCAACTTCATTGAAGGATCCTTACGGTATAGATCATGAGAAGCCATTTGACTTGCTCTTGCAAAAAAAAAGAAGAAGTGTAGTAGGTTAGTATGTTAGTGGGTTAGTAGGTTAGTAGATGAATCGTTGAAAAAAAAAA
>NW_026252194.1:0-27500 GCF_025399195.1 Umbelopsis ramanniana AG | reverse complement strand
TACAGCGTACCGAGCACTGCATTCTTAATGTCGAAAGCAAAAGCGGTTATCATCTATAACTGCCACTTTTCATATTGCAGAAAGTTATGTCCAACGCCGATAAAAGTTCGTGAACATTTGGAAGCGGTTCATGGTATGTATTATTTGTAAAAAATCACGAACATGGCACAGTAACGCTTACTGCCAATCTCAGACATCTCTCTTCAGAATGTCACGCGTCAGCGAGGAAAGCCACCTCAGGATCCGTAAGTTATATTACGCACAGTAAAACTGCCGTTGATTGAATGTAGAGTGACTAACACAGACTTCTAGAGACTGGCAATTCATTTCTAGCGAAGCCGATTCGGAAAACAAGGTACAGGCGAGCAACATATTTACCAGTTTGAACCTTCAATAATCCTGTCTCTGCAAGTTCCCTAGAAGATATGGCTGCTCAGGATGCTATAAAAGCTTTGAATCCCGGGACACCCTTTCAACTCACGTGGAGGCATTGCATACGGAACTGACTTTGGCAGGTAACTACGCTACGTTACGCTGATAGTTGACATTGCCAACATCCTTACTGATGAAATAAAGTTAGAATCTGCGCAAGTCAAACAGTCTTCTAGGCGAAACAATGAAGCTTTACAATCTCCCTCGATATCAGATGGATTGGATCAAGCATCAGGCAAGACTTTGTTGGACCATGTAATTATGTTGATTAGGACATGTATACTAATGATTGAGTTATATCTTGATAGATGTGCGCTTAAAAAAAAGAAAAGGCTATGAGTCGCCAACAGGAGGTGAATCAACCCGGCGGCATCGAAACTTGCTTGAGGAGTTTACGACCAGTCTAGAGGAGAATCCTTTTGATGATGATGACGACCCACTTATCTCTGTTCCTACCGATTTTGGCTTCGAATTTAAGCGTGAAAGTGAAGAAGAATGGATTCTGAATGGCGAGGACGTCTTGGAGTCTATATACGAGTACCAAAATGCGAGTCTCAGATACTTACGCCAAAAGACTGCAATTAATGAGAATATGGAAAGGATACTATCACTGTCTTCCATCATTTTACTCAGGGATCAAAGCACGGTATTTGATGACAGCTCAGACCAATTGCAGCTCAGAGAAGCTATCAAACTTGAACAATTAAGCGCAATGCAGACGGAAATGAATGAGGATGAAAAATTTGATCTGGAATCGCTTCGGAATATCTTGAAGGTGAGTCTAAAGGCGGGTTTCGCTAAGCTTTCATTATAGATTTGAAACTGACATCTTTTGTAGATGACTCTTAAAGAAAATAACCGTACTTTAGGTTTGAAGGCAATCGATGCTACTGAAATGAAGGAATTGAGTCGTTTAAAGGAACTGACACGCTATATGTAAGTTCGCTTTTGTGGATGTTACATAAAATGAAGCGCGCATTCTAATTCACTTGATGCAACAAGAATTGGTCATCACCCTTTTCGTAAGGTATCGCATGTCGGTCGTAAAAGTGAAACAGAGACACAGTGTACCACAGCACACCTATACCCTTTCATGTTGAGCATGTATGGTGATCCAGATAGGTTTCCAGTTGTTTTTGGCAACAGCTCTTCCACCGCTTCAGCAGCTCGCATCAACGGAAAATACCAAGCACGGCAGCCAGATGGTATCATTCAAGCCGTTCATGGACACGCCACTTTTGAAGCTGGATATATGGAGAACAAGTTCAACAACGCCACCAAGGCTAATGTTGCAAAAGATTTGATGCGACTTTGTCGATTTGCGAAGGACAGTTTGGATCTGCTTCGAAGAAGATCAGTGAATCCAGACCTCTTTGTAACATTGAATCAAATCGTTGACCACCATGTAGATCTCTTTGTTTCGAAACGCAAAGCGGATGGCTTTACCCTAGTCACTCAAGTCGGCTCGTACGAGTTACCGTGCACCATTAGGGATATGCTTGCCTTTTTGGATGACTATGAAGGACTGCACATGTTTTTCAAAGCAAGCCTGGACTGCTGTGCAAAATTTCGCCAAGTGCTTGTGACGAACCCTCCGACGTTGGCTGATACAACATATCGGCAGTGTGTCAGCACACCAGAGCTGAAAAAATTCTTGTTGCTTTGAGATGAACGTACTCAAGATCATTGCTTGCATCCTCACTCACACAGTCATTAATGTATTTCATCCTTTGTTACATTAGCTAGATATAAACATTTGCGTATACCCTCATACTTGCTCTAAATTCCCTACCTTGATTTTGTAATTTTCGCAGTTCAATAAACATCATCTCATTCATAAATTTGACACTCTCATTATCAGACATGAAGCCGATTATGATTTATGAGAGAAGGTGAAAACATTTCGGCAATAAAGTAAGAGTCAGCATAGATTTGCTCAGATTGTATATTTGCCCTTGGATAGAAGTATAATGTTCTTTCATGTTAACAAAAGGCGGGGTAACACGGATTTGACTTATGACCCATACCAAATCCTAAGCGCGGGGGTAAACCCTAACCCAGCAATTTTCTGAACCTTTCGGATCACTTTCGCTAACCCCATCCGTACCGTGTCATAAACTGCCGTGGAAACTGGAAACACATAAAACGCAACCCTTTCTTCTTTCTCTCCCAATTTATTCAATTAAAAAAATTTTCAATCACCATGGTCGAAAACATGGAGACTACTTTCCAGGCTGCCATCGACGCGGGCAAGATCAATGGAGCTGTTATTTGTGCCACTGATGCCGAAGGTGGCTTTGTCTACGAAAAGGCACTCGGTGAGCGCACTCTGCTTTCTGGTGAAAAGCAGCCGCAAAGACTTGACGACGTACTGTATCTGGCCTCAGCGACCAAGTTGATCACTACCATCGCGGCTCTGCAGTGCGTAGAGGACGGCCTACTGACCCTAACCAGTGACCTGTCGTCCATCGTACCCGAACTCACTTCCAAGCAAGTCATCACTGGCTTTTCTGATGACGGCAAAACTCCTTTGCTGGAGCCAGTAGTCCGTCCTATCACGCTCGAGATGCTTCTTACGCACAGCTCAGGTGTCACATATCATTTTACGAACCCTCATGTCGCCAGGTGGCGCGAGAAGTTCGGCACTCCTCCCCAAGAAGGCGATTTCCGATCGGTCGAGGAGCTGTTCAACTACCCGCTCGCATTTCAACCCGGGACTAGCTGGATGTACGGTCCTGGGCTCGACTGGGCTGGCCTCGTGGTAGAGCGGGTGTCTGGTCGCACACTAGGCCAATTTATGCAGCAGCGCATCTTTGATCCACTCGGCATTTCCGACGGTCAGTTCTATCCAGTTACGCGCGAAGACCTTCGCGCCCGCCTTGTCGACCTTAATCCAAACGATCCTGAAGCTCTGGGTCGTGCTGTGCTTGGTGGAGAAGGTGACATGAACAAAGTCTGCCGCGGAGACTTTGGTGGTCATGGTTTATATCTGCCAGGAGCCGACTACATAAAGATTCTGCACTCAATACTGGCCAGCGATGGGAAGCTCCTGAAACCAGCCACCGTAGAAGACATGTTTCAACACCATCTTAGTCCAGAGTCGACCGTGGCCCATCAGACCGCGTTGGCCGGTCTCATGGGGGTCTTCTTCCGTGTTGGCACCGATCCTCAAACGAAGGCTGGCCACGGCCTAGGCGGTTTGCTGACGCTTCAGGATGTCGATGGTTGGTACGGCGAGCGAACACTGACCTGGGGCGGCGGCCTGACGTTCGCTTGGTTCATCGATCGTAAGAATGGTCTATGCGGTATCGGTGCTGTTCAGGCTACACTCCCAACCGATGGTGACACCGTAGCAAAGCTAAAGCAGGTCTTTCGTCGTGATATCTACCGAAAGCACGCCGCGTGGAAGGAGCAGAAGCAGGCTGTATGATGGTAAGAAAGTAGAGGACAAAAAAAAACTTGCAGGCAATCATCCGTACCGTTTGGTCAGTTGCTGCGCCAACGCTTCGCTCCTCATACTGTTACATATCGTTACTTATTTTTAGTACTCAATTCACCTTCCGTCTAAGATATATTTCTGATCTTATTTGTTTCAATTTATTGGCGGGAGTAGTGGTATAATAGACGATTGATGTTATTCCCGGTGGCTCATATAAAGACTATGACTTACAAAAATAACCAGATAATGATGCAGTTCTGCTCTGGTGACTGAACATCCGATCCTACTCTACCGTTTTACCAATGTTTCCATACGACAACAGAGTTGAAGCCAGTTTCCCATCAACCTCTTCAAAAATATAAAAGAGAAAAGAAATCAAGTTTGCTGTCAAGTTACTTGACCTAATTTCAACAATGCCAACCATGCCTTAAGACGCTCACTATGAGCAGTACCTATGCCCAAATATATCAGAGCACGTATACTTAAAATAGGCATCCCTTGACGTTCTATTGCAACTGACTAAATTTCTAGAACTTGCAGAAGTTCTCTGATACTTATTCCATAATAACACTCAATACTAAGAATCGCACCCACACTGAATCAGAAGATTACAGACGGCTTTCTGGCTATTTTGTTCAAAGGCCTTGGCAATTTCTCTGACTCTTTCTATAACAGCCATACTGTTCAGTATTAGAAAATGGCATCTCTTTATACAAGTCTGAGGCGACTCAGCGCCGGACTAGTGGTTGCCTCTTATGATTTGCTCAAAATAAAACGAAGTCGTACATCTTGGTACCTGAATATGTAACTTGACAAACTCATTTCCAAACCAGATTTGAGGTTTCCATTGCCATTCCTTTGACAGTCGCGATTCGTTTGAAACAAGTCCCAGTGTCTTCTATGATAGTTTAAAATCGAGAACAATGGCTAAATAATGTAAATTAGCAAAATATCTCTCTCAGTCGAACTTTTTTTGAAACACCACACATTTTACCGAACCCACTTGTCGACGACATCTTGCGCATTCGCGAGTAATCTGCTGAAGGGATTGTGCCCATTGCAATAGACAACCATCTTTTATTATTGCTCATCACCTTGAGTTTTTCAAAAGAACAATTTAAATGGATATTCACCGCTGTGGATACTAAATATTGACGACATATCTTTAGCGCCTATTCAACCCACCTTTTCTTTATGGCGTACCACAATCCATTGTAACCATTCCCCTTTTTGCTTTTAAATTTTAAGCCTTCATTATTCCCTCTTCCATCCTTTTCACACACCCTCTATCATGACATGCTGCAACCATCTGCACGATGATATGCTTCTCCAAATTCTACTACTACCCTCGTCCCCAAGATATTAACCTTCAACGGCGTCGACCATTCGTCTGTTTGCCTTTGGCCCGCTGCTGACATACTAAACTTTTGGCCTCCAATGGACAATTCCTCCCCATAACCTCTTAGAATATAATCGATTCTCTGTTTTAATTTGACGTCAATTCTCATCTCCACGAAAGCAGGTGCAAAATTTAGGAACTGATTTAATTTAATTGCTGTATGCAAAGTATCTATGTGTTCATCCACTTTTGAAGCTGGATATCTTGAAAGCAAGTTTAATAAAGCCACCAAGGCTAATGTTCAAAAATATTTGACACGACTTTGCCGATTGCATAGGGCATCTTAGATCTGCTTCGATAAAAGATCAGTGTAGCCAGAACTCTTTATAACGTCGAGTCAAATTGTTGAACACCATGAGGATATCTTTTTTTTTTCAAATCGTCGAGCGGATGGCTTACCATAGTCACTTAAGTCGAGTCATACGACTTATCGTGCACCATTAGGGATACGCTTGCATTTTGGATGACTATGACGAACTGCACATGTTTTTCAAAGCAAGCCTGGACTGCTGTGCAAAATTTCGCCAAGTACTTGTACCAACCCCTTTGATATTGCGAATAGCATATTGACGGTGTATCTGCACACAAGAGTAAAAATTAGCTCTTGCTGCTTTGAAACATGCATATACATAAACATGGCATTTATTTTTCTTTTGCATATATTTTATGGTATGAAGCTTTGCGATTTGGTATATCAAATTGATGGTAAACATTTAGAAAGAGTGGTCGGCTGGTATTCTCATTGCAAAGCGGAAAACAAATGCAATACGTAATTGGTTCAATACTTCGATGAGCAATTGGAGTATGACTCTATATTCTACCGCAACTATGCCAGATCTTAGACTTATATATAACCATAGAAAACAGCAGGTTTTTATTCTTACTTCATTGATTATGCATGCAGCACTTTAAAAGAGCACGGGAAGTTAGATAAACGTATTATAAGCTCATATAACGTTATTGAATTTTCAACCCATATGGACGACTACAGTCTGGTTTGAAACTGTTGCCAAATTCGACACATGGTGTAAAACCTAACCCAGCAATTTCTCGGCCAATCCTGGTACTAGTTGACAAAATAAATGATATATAAACCGCAGTATGGGAAAATTGTAACTGGAAAGTAACTTTGTTCTTCGGCAGAAATTGAACGGATCGTTTGCAACCACCATGGCCGATTCTATAGAAAGTAGTTTCCAGGCCGCCATTGACGCTGGCAAGATCAACGGAGCTGTTATTTGTGCCACCGACGCCGAGGGTCGTTTTGTTTACGAAAAAGCGATGGGCGAGCGCACGCTACTGTCTGGCGAGAAGCGGCCACAGAAGCTGAACGACGTGCTGTTCTTGGCTTCAGCTACCAAGTTAATCACCACTATTGCTGTCTTGCAGTGCATAGAGGACGGCCTACTAACCTTGACCGGTGACCTTTCGTCCATCGTACCCGAACTCACTTCAAAGCAGGTCATCACCGGCTTTTCTGACGACAACGAAACTCCTTTGCTGGAGCAGGTAGTCCGCTCCATTACGCTCGAGATGTTGCTTACGCACAGCTCTGGCGTCACTTATTTCTTTCTGAATCCTCATGTCGTCCGATGGCGCGAGAAGTTCGCCGCCCCTCTCCAAGAAGACGACCGCCGATCGGTTGAGGAGCTGTTCAGCTATCCACTCGCTTTTCAACCTGGTGATGGCTGGATGTATGGCACAGGGCTCGACTGGGCTGGCCTTGTGGTAGAGCGGGTGACAGGTCGCACGCTTAGCCAGTTCATGCAGCAGCGCATCTTCGATCCACTCGGCATTTCTGACGCCGAGTTTTACCCGGTTACGCGAGATGACCTGCGCGCACGCCTCGTCGACCTCAATCCAAAGGACCCTGAAGCCCTGGGCCGTGCCGTGTTTGGCGGCGGCGGTGACGACATGAACAAGCCAACCCGTGGAAACTTTGGTGGTCATGGCTTATTTCTGCCAGGCGCTGACTACATCAAGATTCTGCACTCGCTGCTGGCCGGCGACAGTAAACTCCTTAAACCCACTACAGTTGATACTATGTTCCAGCATCACCTAAGCCCAAAGGCGACCGAGGCCCATAAGGCTGCTATGACCAGCCCCATGGGTGCCCACTTTCGTGTGGGGATCGATCCCGAAATGAAAGCTGGCCATGGTCTAGGCGGGTTGCTTATGCTTCAGGATGTCGATGACTGGTACGGCGAGCATACACTAACCTGGGGCGGTGGTATGTCGCTCGTCTGGTTCATCGATCGCAAGAACAACCTTTGCGGCGTCGGTGCTGTCCAAATTGCACTTCCCGCTGATCACGATACGGTGGACGAGCTGAAGAAGACCTTCAGCCGTGATGTCTATCGAAAGTACGCCGTGTGGAAGGAGAATCATGTGGCCTTATGATGATGGAGGTAAGATTTCTAAAGAAAAAAGGGGGCGAAACCAACATCCAATCATCCAATGTTTCGTTGAATCTATTAATTCCATCAACGTTGAGGTCTTCGTCTTCGTACTGTTTTCAATTACTCATTTTCAGTACTTCATCCACATTTGATTTAGATGTCCAGATTCTTATCTGTTGCTATATTGACGAGAGTGTATTCAAATCATTAGCGTACATAATAAAAATTGCTATCATTTCATGTGGTTACATGTGAATCAGCAAAGCTTTTGAATATATTTTAGATGGTAGTGTGATACTGCATTCAATTTTGAGCATTCTGAACGTAAATCTTGACGTATAAAACTTGCGCCATATGTATCAATTATCGATCAGCGTTTTCATCGTTTTACCATACGATAATTGAGTTCATGCAGTCAGTTTCTTCACCTGCCTCTTAAAAAAGAAAAAATGCAGTACGGTCACGGCACTCAAAATCCCGTAAGGCGATAAGCAGTTCCTCAGTGTTAATCCCGAAATAAGAGCCGTCGCTAAAGGAAGAAACATATGTAGTATGGTTCTCCAAATTCACCTAGATGATCGTTGCTATACGGTTTTGCGAGAAATAGCATCCACTTTTTGACACCTTTTGACACATGCTATTTTTTTTGACGTAACTTATAAATTTTGCTTGGTGCCTGAATATGCAAGTTGACTACCCTCACCCGGATTCGAAATTCCATCATCATTCCTTCATTGGCACGAAATGTCTTAAATAAGTATCAGCGTCATTTGATAGTCTGAATTCGAGAAATGTAGCTATATATCGAAAATAAGCCCAATATCTCTCTCAATCGAACTTTAAGACAGAATCACATCTTATGCTGAATCGACTCGTCAGCATCTTTGTGCATTAACGAGGAATCTGTTGAAGGGATTGTGTCCATTACAACAGGCAACAACGTTTTGCCAATTTTCAATACCCTGACCTTTTCACAAGAACGACATAAATGAACTTACCACCGCCGTAGTAACTGAATTTCTACGATATATCTCATGCCTGTTAAGCCCGCCTTTTACCACATCGCGCTGTCACTGCCTTGCACATAATCCTTTTCTCCAAGTCTAATGCTATCCTCGTCTCCAGCATAACGGTTTCAAAATAACGTTCTCCATTTGTATCTATTGGGCTTTTTTGATCCAGGGTATACGTATTGAAATCTATGGGTCCCTGAAAAATAACACCTCCCCCAAAATCTCTCTGAAATATTTAAGCCTCCCTATTGTTCCTGTTTTCTTCACCTCGCCTTTGTTGGTTACCATTTATCGTCATGACTACTATGCACCAAAGCTCCTGGGCCCTTGAACCATCGTAAAATTCCGTATCACCAGCAGCGGTTAAGATTGGTGCAACCACTACTATATAGCTTAACCGCCACAATATGCAACAGAGAACCAAGACATGACAAGCTAGATTTGACCGTTTCTATATGAGTTGTTCATGTACAAGGATATCTGCAATGATCTCAGCTTGGAAGAGATCACTTATCAGGTACATACAGCCTCCGTTTGACTTCGCAAGACATGGGGCATTATGTTTCTTGAACTGGATCAATGGCACTTCACCTCGAGTTGTGCACCTTTTTACTTTCAAATTGATGACATGATTAAAGCTCTACAAGGATTTAAAAGAAAGGACAATAACGGTGTAAAGTTTGTAAGACAAGAGCTGCGACAGTACTCACAACACATCGTTTGTTTGTTTCTTCAACTGCGATCATGACACCATTGTCCAGTCAGATAGCTATTGGTGGAAATATCAGAAAACCACTGTGAAAAATCAGTCACTGGCATGGTAGGTCAAGGCAAAACAAGATTGGAGCGCTTACATTGAAAAACCAAATAAGTGACTCTTTACAAATAGCTCGACATTTACAGCAAATTATGGACTAGCGTCGGATTAGAGATGACCCGATAATGGATTATCGGCGGCCGAAGGTGCTCGGAATGGTTGATCTGCCCAAAAACCCGCTATTCTTATTCTAGCATTAGTCATTCCAGCTTGCAAGTATTGCTCATCTAAAACAAACGATATGCAGTAAACAAGAAAGAAAAAACAAGGAGAGATGGGCAAGTGGAACCGTTCCTGATTGGCGCGGTAGGGCAGAATAATGCAGCAAACCTTCGTCCAGTGGTTTCATTTCTCATCTATCTTTTTTTCACATGGCTTACATACGCTATAAAAGGTACGGATCACCCACCGATTGAATCGTACATTACCTTTTTCTTTTCGCGTGTTGTTCAGGTAAGAATTCACACAAATATGACCCAAGTGCAACCCACATACCAAGCGTGATTCCGTTCTACACATACTTATGTCTCTCGCTTCCACTGTGTGTGCGTACGTACATTCGTGTCAACAGTAGAGCCCATGGTCTATTCTGTTCCAGAAGCATCGTTTCAAGTCCTAATTGATGGCATATTGAACAATCCAAAAACCAATGCTCCAGATGACGTCAAGGCGCTGGCGTCCAACGTCCACTTTAAAGGCACTGACAGTCCTTCAATTCCCATCAATTGGCGGTTTGCTGAATCTATTAGCGCCCTCAAGGCATATGAGGGATTATCGCTTGCCGCCCTGATCAGCCAAAAGTACAAAACCGAGGCCCCTATGATGACTATCGACACTGATCATGCTCAGCTCAGCATCATGTCACCCATGGTTGTAACCTACCAAAGAACCACCGACAAGCAGCCTGTGTCATTATTTCATCCCGACTATCGGATTATCACCGCACAGCATTTTAAAGACATGGACAAGTTTAAAAGCATCGATTATCCATGGAATTCGTTAACCACCAATATTTACAAAACCAAGGATGGGCGTTATTACCATATTCACGGATCCATGAACAGCAGTTTCACCAAATCGGCCCTCGGGATACCCCAACAGCCTCCAAAGGATCCTATCTCATTTGACGAAGCCTTGCCGATATTCCAACAGGCTGTAGCTGAGCACAATGCTGATGCCTTGGACACCATGATGAATGATGTACATAAACAGGCCGGGACCATCTGCTATACGGTGGACGACTTTAAGGCAACTGATCATTACAAGTCCAATGCTCACGTCGAGTTGTTTGAAACCCACCGGGTGGACGATGGTACACCGGCGTCTTGGTGGAAGCTTGCCGATCAAGGCTCAGTTGAAAGACCTTTAGCTGGTCTCAAAGTACTGGATTTGACGCGGGTGATTGCCGCCCCAGCAGTGACCCGTTCGTTAGCAGAATATGGAGCTAGTGTAATGCGCGTCACATCCCCAAACTTGCCCGACATGTCAGCCTTGCATCCGGACCTCTCCTGGGGCAAGTGGCAATGTGAGCTAGATTTTCACAATGAGCACGATCGTCAAAAGCTGTTGGAATTACTGGAAGAAGCCGATGTTGTTGTTGAAGGCTATAGGTAAGTTGTTGTTGAAGTGTGGTATGGTAGGGTGGGTAGAGAAGAGAACAGAACAGAAATATGGTAATGTGGCCTTACTAATCCAACTTTTCTCATACATATAGACCTTATCACTTGGAAAAATACGGACTGGGCAAGGATAATCTGTTGGCGTTAGCTCGACGACGTGGTCGAGGTATTATCTACGTGCGCGAGAACTGCTATGGGTGGCAAGGGCCATGGCATGAGCGGATTGGATGGCAGCAAATCAGCGATGCGGTGTGTGGTGTGTCTTGCAGCTTTGCTGATGCCCTCGGAGCCAAGGGAGAAGCAATTACACCGGTGTTCCCTAATAGCGATTTCTGTACTGGCACAGCTGGGGCCATTGCGGTGATCCAGGCACTGACTGAGCAGGCTAAAAACGGAGGCTCCCATGTGGTGGACTTGGCGTTGAACTATTATTCGATGTGGCTCGTTGATCAAGTGGGCACCTACGACGACGAGCAGTGGAAAAAGCTCTGGGAATCCAATGGCAAACCGTCGTTCAGGCATTATGACAACATGCAGCGGCTCTTACCCCAGTATATCGGCCTTCTCCGTAAGCACTCTCCACACCTATTTCAGCCTGCGTTTTTCAAGACCGAGAGCTTGCTGGACGACTCCACCCAGATTACCCTCGTTGCTCCAACTGTTGAGTTTTCCGGTCCAACCCAGCCTGGGTATCATATCAAGGCTCGAGGAAACGGCACGGATGCACCATCATGGCCCAACAACCTTGTCACGCAAATCGTTTGTGAACCTAGTCAGGTGAGCGTATGAACACAACACACCCCATGCTTTTGAGCCTCCCCCAAACCAAGTTTGAAGAATAAACGTTAGCGTGCTCCGTAAAGATAATAATACAGATAGATGCTTTTATATGATATTCCTCTTTATTTTGTCACCAAGTCATAAGAAAACTTGTTTTTTATCATAAAAACGTTTCATATAGCATATAACGTACCCAAAACACTCAAATTTTTATCTTGAAATCCTCTCATCTACGCACTTCTTGAGGTCTTAGTAAGGTTTGTAGCGACAATGAAAGCATAAAAAGTTGGGTATAGTTATAAGAATAGGTGAGAAACAGGCGTTGTTCAGCGATCGGTGCAGGATAGGATTGGGAACTTGGTGTTTACATACATTGCGGCAAAGGATCTAGAGAGACTTGTATTGGCGTGTATGAATGACTGACTTGAGCGTAATGATGTGGTGGTTGAAATAGCTAAAGAAAAGTAAGGGAGAGGAAGGTGAGAAACAACAGAGGGAGAAAGAGGAGAAGAAATAAATTTAGACAGATCAGTGCTTTTATCAAAACCTGCAAGCCCCCTTATTAGTACAGACTACATAAAGATATAGTTTTTAACTCTAACCTCTTCTCTTGTCTTCTTTTCTTTGCCAAGAATGCGATTGTTCGTGGGCCCCACACATCAGTTCATACAACCATTATAAATAAATTATATAAACGCACGGCTATTCTACGGAAGGCAGAAACTGTACCATTTTATTCTCTCATGACATGTAATTATTATCCGGAACTGGATTTTTTCTGATTCCACGCAAAAGCCGTACTGATAAAGCTCCTGAACTCGACTGCGAGGTGCTCAGCATGTTCGTCAAAGAACACTTGAGGTGCAGCGGCTGGGAATAGAAGACGCAAGCGGAAGTCGCAACCCTCTTCAGAATCGCGGATCTCCTGTAAGATGTAGAACAAAATGCTACCGTCATCCAAGGTTCCTATCGCAGGCAAGTGTTGATAGGTGGGATCACCGTACTTCAGCACAAATTCTGGAGGGTTGAAGCAGGGTTTGATCTCCACCCGAGCAATATGCTCTCCAATAGTTTCGACAACTCCTGATTGATATGGAGAAAGGGTATAATGCTCTGGATGAGCCGGTACCATGGTATCGAAGAAAACCTGTTGCTTAATCTCCGGATTTTGCAACTCTACCATCCAAACCTTCCACCACTCCATAAATTGAGCCAAGGTAATTCCTTTTGCTTGAAGGTCGATGCGGGACTCTTTGTACTGACCCTCAGACTTCTCAATGATGTCCTTGTAATAATCGTCAGCTACTTCTATCTGACCCTGGAGTAGATCAATCATTGGCTGTCCAGCTAACAGACTCTTCAAGTTTCGAAGTGCTCTCCGGGACGCTTTCAGTTCCCAGGAATCGACTTCGTTGTTCTCGACAGTTTGGCCATTGGGCCAAGAGTACCCGATTGATAATGCTGTTGGTGGAGACATAGAGAAATATAGATCAGGGATTGATTGGTCGATTAGGATGTTAGAATAGACTGTATGAAAATCATTCGTTTGCTTAATTAATCTCGACTTATATACTGATGCGTTCGGCAAGAAAAACCCCCGTCACGGGCGAATCGCGGACCGACAGCCGACAAGTCACAGACGGATTCAGGAACGAGACGGACGGCGGACGATTCGAGAATTGGGATTCAGAGTTGTATGTCATAATTGCTGGCATTGACAGTAATTTCATGCATATTTGGTGAATTATCGAGACGACGCATATCATAGAAAGATTTTGGTTCAAAGAAAAGCCGATACATTAATTTAACCGCAATGGCGGAGATTCACCCCATACTGAAACAAAAAACGCGAGTGACGGCCCTCGTCACACATTGTTCTATCGTTCTTCTCCGCTACTGATTCACCAATTTTACCATCCATTCAATGTAGGTTACTGTATCATTTGCGTGCTGTAAGCTGGTTATATCGCTGGCCCAAAATCAGAAAACCTCCGGTATGGGCTACTCTACCGCTAAATAAAGTGTCTTTTCAGACACTGGCATTACTCATCGCTATACACATAAACCACATGCAACAATGTCTTCACTAATACCTAAGAGACCACTGCCTATACGAGGTTGTTGAAAAAAATGATCAAATGCTGCTTAAGTGGGAATTGACAACCTTTCGCCTGAGACACTACGTCTTTAGCATATTGGTTCTTCATTAACAGCTTTCAAATTTCTTATTTAATATAGACTATATAAATCACTACTCTTACACTTTACCTTCTCCCGTTTTTTTTATTGTCCAGTCCTTTAATAATCATTGTCGGATTACTCTGGCTAGGAAGAAAGTGAGTATACAGAGTATAGGATGTGATGTTCTCCCAAGAGAGCATTCCCATCCAACAAAGAGATTGATCTCAGCGGGTCGTACTCTTTGGGTTAGCGCTTCGATGTAAAAATTACTCCCTTAAGCTCAACGTTTCGTGTATCCTTACGACACGCATTTCCATCCATATGACAATTAGCACCGCTCTTAATAATTACCAAAGGCAATAATTTATACTACTGTAAAGCGAACATTTGGGCTGCTCGATGGTAGTGGCATTATATACCCAACGACTTGGACGACCAGAGCTGCGAGCAGGGTCATTGCCCGGCTGTGTTATCGGCATTACGAGAAAAGATCGAACCTCCGTCAAAAGCACAGCCAAATACGACCGCGGACATTAGCTGTGAGTTGGCTTTCGCAATAAATACTCCATCCTATATCTTAAAGTTAGACACACCAAATTGAACCAACGCAGATGAAAAAGTGCTTTACTGGACGATATTCGATATCAAATTGGTCATTGGCGCATTGATATGGTGTTACGCAGAAAAGATCAAGGCAAAAAATCAGAAGACGAGATTCATTTATGTCACAAGAATTTCTTGAAGACGAATTTTGGCGACCTCTGGATTATGCGCTCGGCGACTCCTCCTGACGGCTAAATCATTGTCAGCTTGCGTAAAGCCATATCAGGCTGACTCCAGGGTTAGACGGTAGCAAGACGAAAAGAAGAAAGCCAAAGACTATCGGCATGACTCCTTGGATGCAGAAAATATATCTCTACGCAAGCCAGCAATTTGTGCTATTCAAGTCGATCTGGATGCCGTATGAGATGAGGCCATTGAAAGCACTAGCAAGAGAGGTCGATCCCCAAAAATATATCGCCGCGAGTTGCGAGCTCCGGGTACGTATACCAGGATAATTGGTCTGCGACGATAAAGTAATCAGTACCTCAACAAATGTGGTGTGTAACTCAAAGACAGATTAGTACGATTACGTTTGTAGAATTAGTGACTATCAGAAGATGGCTCACTGTCCAAATCCTTCGCAGAATTGTATCAAGAACCTCAACCTCATCAGGGTAGGGTAGATGTGAAAGAGAACCTGAAGAATTGTGACGACTCCCCACAACATGCAGGCTATTTTAAGCTGTCATGCTGCGCAAAATTACTCTGAGGAAGAGAGTACCTGGCAATTGCGCAATGATGTACCCAACATAGAATAAATTAATGACGCTAGAGAATTGCTGAGGAATAAGCTGTGGTTTCTCATCATGCCGCCGATTGCGGCAAACCCCTCGTCCACACCGCCCTAAGGACAGAGAATTAAAATTGAAATCAACACTTAGTTCATCATAAAGAAACAAAAATTTGGATTGAAAACGTAAAATGGAGAAGGGCGGGGGGTTTTGAGCTTACCATGCTTTGGAAAAAATAGAATCCTGTTATAGAAGGAGGATTAGTACGTCAGTCTTCCATTTGAGCTTATTATCTGCCTTGATCAGGGCCTTCAGAAGGCAGAGTGTCCATGGCCATGCCGTCGGACGTGACTTCCGCCTCGTGCTCAGACAACTTAGCTTCAATGTCAGGTGGCTGTTACGTGATGAAGATATCCGCAGCAGATTAATAGATGATTCTAACAATATGGAGCATGTGGGAATGGTCCGCGCCATATTGTATGTACGCCAAGGCATAGACTTTTTCACATAAAAAAAAATATATATACTATGAGTCCAATCAGCCTATTAGCCTTCGACGAATAACGCCGTTTTCGCCTGGAGATGCGACAATACGCCGATTCCTAATCAGATACTCAATGGGACCATCAACGAACCCTCACCTTTGGTGTGCATTCTGCCCAAAAAAATTTGATCTGTGACAGCGACTTAGCGAAAAAAACGATAAATAAGCTCCCCATGGTTTAAACTATCTAGCTGATTCGCTGTTGTGCATAACTCTAAGGGTTATAGCAATATATCTATGGTCTTAAGGATACGATTTACTTCATCGCCTGATGCAGATCACCGATATTGCAATATTACCAAATCTTGGCTATGCGGAGTTCAGCTTGGCAACGATCGGGAAACATTGCGATATCGGTGAACTACAATTTCTTCTCCATTACTTGCCATTCTTCATAGACAAAATGGATGATGATATTCATAGCGGAAAAGAACATACAGCACGCAATAAGTATTCTTGCGTTATGCTGCCATTGTGGAATGACTATTTTTAGTATGGTTTGATGTTGAAGCGTTGCGCTGCCGACCTGCCAAGCAATACCATAGCAAAGCTGTACATGAATGATTAACAGCCTCATATTCGGGAAAACGGCAATTGTAGTAATCGTCTTTTTAGATAACATACGTGGATTTTTTTAGAGAGTTATGTAGAGAAGTTTAAGCAGGAAACGATGGAAAAAAAAAACCTTCATAAGCACACTCGCTATATCATCTCGAGCTCATCCTATGTTGGCGCGACAAAGGAAAATTCACCTGGTAACAATGTTATTACCCGGAAAACATACTGAGGTTTAAGAAGATAAGAATAGCAAATTCGGAGTCACAATGAAGTGTATAAAGATGTCAAGAAAAATCTCTTTTCAAGCAGCCAGCAACATGTGCGATACCATTCCAGACTTCAGCAACTACACGCTGGCCACTTTCAACCAGACTCTTCTTAGTGACCTGACGCAATGCACCCCTTGCATTTGTCCCATTGTCCTCGATGGGGTTATCCTCGCCAATACATCCTACTTCCCGACTTTGGCAGGCAATGCGCTATTTGCAGGAATATTCGGAACGCTTCTGATAGCCCAAATTGTCATCGGGATATCCCATCGCACTTGGAAGTTCCTTATTGCCATAGTTGGCGGCCTGGTACTGGAGATATTGGGATACGGAGCCAGAATTGGCATGAGGTTCAATATGTTTACACAGACATTTTTCATCATGTAAGTGTCAAGCTACTTCCTCTTCATGCAAATCAAAATTTATGTTTTCACGCTCACAGATGGCATTTTTTATGTCTTCCTACAGGTACCTCGTTTGTCTTACCATCGGCCCTGCGTTTCTCTCGGCCGCCATTTACCTGACATTCTCCCATCTTATCATCATCTACTCCGAGTCGAATGCGCGATTTAAGCCACGTACATACACATACGTATTCATCAGTTCCGACGTAGTAGCTCTCCTCTTGCAGGCTGCTGGAGGTGCAATGGCCTCCATCTCCACCCCCGGCTCATCCAGCCAGCATATCGGTATCAACATCATGGTCGCCGGTGTGGCCTGGCAGGTATTTTCCCTCGCGATCTTCGCATTGCTAAGTTTCGACTTCTTTTTACGGGTGCGAGCAGCAAAACGCTCTTTGTACGCTGTAAATCATTCGCAGACCTCTGCGTATCTGACTCTCGCAGAACCATCAAAAAAACCTGACGTGGTTTTGTTCAACCCAGCTTTTGCTGAGATACGCCTACGCCCACGCTTCCGCTTCTTCATCTTCGCCATCTTTGCTGCTAGCGTATTCATTTTCGTCCGGTCTGTATTCCGCTGTGCCGAGCTTTCGGGCGGTTTCGGTGGTCCGCTTGCCAACGAAGAGATCACATTCATGGTACTCGAAGGCTGCATGATGATACTTGCTTGTACTCTTCTCACCGTCTTGCATCCCGGCCTAGTTGTTGGCGGTGTGATGTGGAGAATGGCGAGCTGGAAATCCCAAAACCCTGAAGGTGGTCTAGATCTAGATGATTACCCTGGGAATGATTTCGGGAAATGATCGGATGATATCACACGAACGATGGATACACTGTGATAGATTTCAGAATGCACTTTTTCTCAGTATATCAGTTCGAAGTCACCAACAAGCATTACGTTAGAGGACCGAGTGATGAAGTTGATATAGCCCTACCGTAGATCGTTTTGTATTGCTATACATAAATCTTCGAAGTTTCATTGTCATACATATATAGTTAGGAAAAAATGAATATTAAAATAATAAGAGGTGTCTTCATAACAGTACAAATCTGTCCAACAAGAGTTTGATCTCAGCGGATTGTAACAACAAGGGTACTCTGTCGCTTACAATACTCCGTTGTATATTCAAGTCGTCTGCAAAGGATTTTACATTTCCAATATTTGAAATTATCATGCGCCAGGAGATCAGCAAGCCTTTCCGCTTACTATCCTGACCTAATGAAACATGATTCAGGATACAAGGTCTATTGGTATTCAACTAAACTTGCAGAAAATCAGACCATCGCTTCCAGCATAGATACTAACTTATGGCGTTCAGCTATAATCCAGCACATGGTAGCTTCGCGGCATTGTCTTCTCAGACAACCGCAAATACCAATTATGTGAATGAAGGGTTCCTCTCGTACTAACTTCAATTACTGTTGCGATAACAACTTCATCAGTAGGGTAAAACTAACCTGTCTCACGACGGTCTAAACCCAGCTCACGTTCCCTATTAGTGGGTGAACAATCCAACGCTTACCGAATTCTGCTTCGGTATGATAGGAAGAGCCGACATCGAAGAATCGAAAAGCAACGTCTCTATGAACGCTTGGCTACTACAAGTCAGTCATTAAGCTACATATATGATTATTTACATCCTCCATCCTTGTTAAACTTTATTTATGCGACACCAGAATTACAGTAGTATTTTTTTCGGGTAGCTGTATTATTTGCATGTGTATAAGATTACAAGGCCAATGAAGTTCATGAAGATAAGAATTGCGGCAGGGTACCGTTCACAATGGCCACTCCGTAGCCTGGCTTCAATTTTTTGCTAACAATGCATATTTGTCTTTCTGAAGCATCAAAACTAGTTTCATGATCGTGCAAAAGTGTCCATGTAGTAGTAATTTGGTGTCTACTACGAGCCAATGTCGAGGGCCTGAACGGAATGTATGTAGTTTGATCTTTGAAACAGTAACAAACCGGCCGCCCGGCCAAAAGTATCATATTGGCTGTCGGTCCCGATGAAATGGCTGTTCTTCCATTTGCGTAATATGTGGACGCGCTTGTATGCTCGGGACTCAATACCTCCCTTATTGTCTCATCACAAGAAGAGATGCGAATTTGAAGGTATTTCAGAAATGTGTTGACCCCCAAGTTAGCTTTAGTTGTTGAGCTCACAGTTTTAATCAATCTTCTGTTTCTTAGCATGTCATACCATGTCCAATCTTCAATCCATGTATTCTGTATCAAAACCACTAACGCAGCATATAAGACAGATAACCATGCTGCAAAGCTTGTCGGGTCAAAAGTCAGCTCAATAAGCTTCGCTTGACTCAAACTTATCAATATAATCGAGCCAAGTAGAATCGTGCTGCCAATAACTAGCATCACAACCGATATTGCTGTAGTTTGCTCGTATATTCCATTATCAATGATGATATCCAGGGGTAACCTTCCACTGCTCATATCTTGAATGTTTGCACAGCTTACGAAATAACTGATTGTTTCTGAGTAAATTACTGTGACACGGTTGTGTTTATCGTGGATGTCTGCAAATATGCAACTCTGATGAGCTGTTGTGTTCTTCAGGTACAGGGAAGTTCCTACTATTGATGTCAACCTGCTGGTACACATTGCATAGTCAAAAAGTTTCAAATGATTGCTGTCAATTGTAGATTCGATTGTCCCAGAGAGAACAGCAACAGCAACAAGTGCAGCCTGTGCAACTGCAATGCTTCTTGAACTATTACCGTAGTGGTATTCTATGTCCTTGCAAGTATCCTCGCTAGAACATTTAGCATTATACTTGAATACAAAACATTCATTAATCTGGTTATTGCCTTTGGCTGCTAATAAGTCACGAATGACTTGCTGAATATCTAGTTCTTGACTGCTGTAATTAAACCTTTGCGATCTTTCGTACAGTAAGTCCGCCGAGAGCATTTCCAGTAAGAGGCTATATTTCTTGACCAATGTTTCACCAATGATACTGTCCTGCGCCAAAGCTCCTCTCACCATTATGCTAGCTAATAGCCAAGCACTCCTAGCCTTTACACTGGACTCTTCATCTACTAGATATATCAAACTAAGCACATTTAGAATACTTGTCATTTGTTCTTCATCGTAAAATTCCTCATCGTGAGATGTGTATAGGGTATCTGGCCGAATCCCCCCTCTTGCAGCGCAAGTCAAATAATGTTGCACGAAGCTACTACGCCATCCAACATATCTCGCTGCTGCTATTGAATACGTTGTATCTGCCACAGCGAGCCATATGTCCGCATCACCATCATAGCTATCCATGATATCGTTAAGTATGCTGACGTATTGGCCAAAACAGTCTGTGAATCTGCTCTTGCCAATGGTAAAACAATTGGCAATTTGGTGAAGGACGGAATTTATACTATCATTTGCTTTGCTCACGAACAGGTCGCATGTGCTATATCTGGTAGCGGTTTTGCTTATAGAGATAGGGCTACCTTGTCCTGATAATCCAACATCAGTGACAAACAACACATGAAACAGGTTATCTATGAAATCTGTAATAGCGTCAATAACGTCTTGTTGGTCTGAATAGTCATCGAGCAATATCATTGCTCGATTGGCATGAAATTGAATTTTTCGTTCAACTTTTGCGCATCCCAATAGTGTTGATTTATCTTGCATACGTTGCGACAATTTCTGGTATTCAAGGTATGAAGCAAGATTGCGAGTGAACATTGGTGAAATAAAATTGGCAAGGCAATGAGAGTGTTCGAAAGAGAAGCAGAACAGAGCTATATTTTCGATTTGCAAAACTGGTTTCATCAGCTGTTTACACTTGTGCGAGTAAGAGTAGGTGTTGATATTGATTATCAGTTGTACACAACCTACTTTTGTTACTCATAAACTTATGTTGTGAAACTCAGGCTTCACAGTAAAACCACATGATTTTACCGACTTCTGCAGTCCTAAATTGCAAGATTTTATCTTTTATGACTGAAGTTCCATTTCAACAGGAAAAACTTAGGTTACTATATATCTGGTTCTGCCGACATGTGTGTGGAGAATTGACGTTTGAAGATGCCACACTCTGACAGGTGATAGATAGCATAGATAATACATAACAATAATCATGAGATTCTCTTTGCGAAAATATCCTGTAGACATAGACATAGACATAGACATAGACATAGACATAGACATAGACATAGACATAGACATAGACATAGACCTTGTTACAAATGCAAACTCAGGACACACTGGGGTACCTAAACTCGTTCACTGAACTTGTCTCCATCGCTCATCAAATTTCCACTGTCGGTCACGGAATATGCCAGTAATTGAAGTATTGGTCAAGAGTTTATTGGTGATGAGACAGTTCGGAAAGTTACTCTATGACACCTATAGTTACTAGTTCAGTCCGGAGGACTGAACGGACATGAGCCTAGAGATGCTGTAACCTTTTCTCTTTATTTCACGAAGGTTCCAGATAATAACAATAATAAAGGTTTTGGTAAGGTATTAATGGTCTACGATAGTGAAGTAGTTCCTTTAATCATAGCTTGAGCCTGAGTATTGAGGAGGGAGGGAGGGTGAGAAATCTCTAGGCTCATGTTCGGAAGTCCGATGGATTTTACGAATTTTCTAGAGAATTTTATTTCGACAGAAAATCAAGGACTTGATCACATTTTCGTTCGCATCCTTAACGGAATGAGCAAGATATGTCTTGTATAGCGTGAGTGCCTTTTCTGACAACTCTTTGGACATGAATATGAGCTCCATTTCCTCCTTGTCAGCAAGTTCTTGTTCAAACCTGACAGCAAAGTCCAAAAGTAACAGAAGAGCCAATTTTGCATTATCTGCTCCTGGTCTTTTCCCTGTTCAGTGCGGTTAGGACACTCGAACGACTTGTGGCCAGGTTGATTACACACGAAACACGATCCAGTGAAATTGCGAGGTCCCAAAGGAGTCCGGTTGCTACCCGAAGATGGACATTTGTACCCGCTTGCTTGAGCTCTGCCAAACTTTGTGGAACTGTACTCCATTTTCATAGTATTATATTAACTTCGGGTATCTTCGCAATCACCTTTATAAATTTTGTGTGGTCTTGCCTGGAGAATTTGCAAACGGCTATACAATGCAATAGTAAGGAGGCAACCCTGGTGGCATTTCCCTTACGATGGACTCTTTTTGGATGATTATCGTAAAAAAGTGGATGACATGGTATGAAATCCTGCCGTTGGAACCTTGGCTACCAAAAGACCATAATCGATCTGCATTTGCTTTTGTATCGTTACGCAGATGTCTAATAGTTCGTGTGTGCCTATATTACGATCACTGTAAGCTTCACTGTATGCCAAGTAGATAAAGCATAAACCTCCTTACTTAGCATGAAAAAACGGTATCAAAATGGTATATGTTCCCTCTATGCTCAACGACAACGTTGGGAAGAGCTGATCCGAGGAATGCCGTTTTAGTATTGCTACCAGTCTGTCCATAATAGCCAACAATAGCTGATAATTGTATCGGTCCGCATTGAATGATGAGTTCTTTGAAGTTATGTAGTTCTTCAGTTTCTTGTAATAATATGGCTTTTGCATTTATGTCCATGTCGGTGTTAGGAGGTAATGCGCAATCGTCCACTGAAGAGTCTTGTTGGTAAAACGCATCAAGATTGGTAATCAAATCCCAGGAACTTGTACTTTGAATTATTGCTAATACAAATTTGCTGCTATACTTTGTTACTAGCGCATCGATTTGATCTTCTGTAGGCGAAATACCTATGGAGCCATTTATATGGCGTTCTTCGAAAGCAACAGGTATATCGCAGTACCGTATATCCTGACTCAAGAGCTTGTTCAAGGCAGGCGGGATCTGCGAAATGGATTCAGAGTTTCTCTGTTTCGCAGTACCTAAAATAACATGAATTGAGTCTCTCTATCACGTATATTTCCTTCTAAAGTGTCATACCTCTTTCTATTTTCTTTAATTTCAAAGTAGCCTTGATATCGGTGATATGGCGCTTGATGCTTTCCGGAGTTTCGTTTTTCATGATACTTTCTTTTGCTGTTGACAACTAAAGAATCTGTTTTTGGAGGTGTAGAAGCCTGCGAATCATCATCACCTATTTCTGCTGTTCCTTGTTGAGCTTTCAGCCATTACTGTTCCGTTACAATTTTTCTTAAGTTGTTGTAATCTCGAAGATGTCTTGCATACGTTCTGGTATCCTTTGGTACATCCAATGACGTTGCGACTGGATTAGTACGTTCAATAGGTCATTGAACCATATGTCGACGCTTAATGCTTGACCGTACTTTGAAACCGCCTCAATATCAGTACATGGCATAAGCGGCACTTGCATTAGCCATGAGGTTAAGTTTAGCTTTTCAGCCAATACGGAGTCAATTTTTTCCGCGGAAGAGATGTGTTGAAGCCTAGGCTGGTTTATTTCAATAGCTAAGATTATGAATTTGGAGTTAGAACTGTTGGATACCAATACAAACGGCAAAAAGATGCGTAAAGTGCTAACCATGAACTTTGAAACTGCGGCTTTAATCGCTCTTGCCGTGATAAGAAATAGCAAGATGCTCCACAGAAAATTCAGCGATTTTCATCATTATGAGGGGAGTCTGATTTGAGTGGTAAGTTTGCGTCTGAGATCCGTTAACTACAAGCTCGAACAGTATATAATAAGGTTTTCACTTACAATGCGTTCGTATAAGATGGTTTACAAATGTGACTTTGTCAATAGACTCGTGCGTGCAAAATTGAAACAAGCATGCGAACTTGCTTCTGTTAAGATTGTCAATTTTAGTTGACGTGAAGTCATTTTCTGTCAAGGTGGTATCACTTACAGTGAACTTAATGTAGTTTTCAATTAGCAGCAGACATCGCGAGTTCCTGTAAGCGGTGGGTACGGGGGGGGGAGACGCCGGCAATGCAGTGGTTCAGCTCATGGCCTCGGTGACCATGGCAATCCATTGGAGCATAATGTTTTGTATCGAAACGATGGGTTTAATGAGTTTACGGGGTTGGGTGAAGGAGTTAAGCCAAAGAGGAGAGGAAAGCCATATTCATAAGTAGACCGATAGAACGTCTTGAAGACTGTAAGGCGAATGTATGCTGACCAGCCGCGACTGTGGCGCGAGGAGAGGAAGGTGCCGATTTCACGATGGTGTTCTGAAGGAGCAAAGTGTACGATGTTCAAGAGGGACGTTAGGATTAAAAGGTAATGACATTGCCGATCTAAAACATGTTGCTGAAGAAGCTTTGTTGTCAATGAAAAGATTACTACATGAAGACATGTAGCAACATAGCATTCTTTTGAATTTAAGCGCATAATACTATAGCAAACCAAACGAAACGAAACATATTTGGTTATATCCAAACCAAACCATACAAAAATTTTGGTTATAATCAGACCCCCAAATATTTCTCCCAATATTTGGAGTTGACATTACACCTCTTTCGCCTGAAAGCTTGAAAGCCCTCAGTTACTAGGTATTGCAAATCAGCCCTACTATCTTTTGGTGTTCCCATACATAAGGTATCTTATAAGAAAAAATAGAGTACTTTAAGAATTATGATTTGGTACGAGAAAATGGTACTACAGATAAGATGCATTCCACAAAGAAGGCAGTATGTGCTAGGGTCACTTTAGAGTGACAGAAGTTGGTTTGACTTCATTCTGAAGTTTGCTGATGGGAGCGCCGATGAAGGATATGTCCATTATTTGCGTTCCATCAAAATTTAGTGAGAGGGCAGAGCTAACTTTGACCTGTGCAACAAGTAGAAAATGGTAATCAGTGGAATTGAGTGATCGATCCTCCACTCATACCGTCCACTGAAGTAACAGAGATACAACCGCCTTCTTATATCTAGTCAGTCACAGTTATACCACTGCACATACCTTTTGTTATTCAGGCTTGCAAAAAAATGGTTTGCGAAAAGGTTTTTTCTAGATCATCAATGCTAGAAACGTCACATATTGAGAATTCACACATTATTTTCCTATAAATCTGGCCAAATTAACCTTGGGTGGGTGCCAGTTTTCTGATTATACCCACTTGGTAAGCAGCAAGGCATCTATATCAAAACGGTCTTGTACTCTTCAATTAAACGCAATATGTTACTGTCTTTCAAACGAGTCGGCTTTTTTAAGTGCATATAATCATACTGGTGAGACTATACAATTGTGAATGCCAAAGGAGAAACACAGGTGCCGAAACGAACGTTGTGACTTTTGGAGTAGCAACCAGGACCAGTCGACGTCAAAGCTGATGGATGATACAGATTTGATTGCTGGAGAGTGTCTTGCTGAACGCAGTTTCTTCATTTCTTCATGAAGCAAGTTATATCATTGTTCGAATTTCTTTAACTTGTCACCTTTAAATTTTAGCCTGTTCTTTCGCTATTGTTTGGCTTTCCGTGCAAGTACTAATCGTACAATCTTTCTTAAGGTCAAATGCACGTAGCTCACTGTTTTTACTACTTTCCTTTCCAAACCAATCACAATAGTAACTTTCGAAGTTTCAGTATTTTTTCATTTTTATTAAGGGTAACCAACACTGTAACCTGAGGGACAAACCCCACAATCATCCTAAAAGTGTTCGTATGTACCCATCCCATTTAGAAGCTGCATAGGATAATGAATGCAAAAATAACTGACCAAAATAATTTATACATGTTGTGAGCATGAAATCTTACCAGCTTTGAAGGAGCTTATCGCTTTCACGTTGTATCTAAGTAAAGTTCCAATGCACTCCTGCAACGTATGTTGCTACATTTGGCTTTTTGGCGAATCTAATTTGGTGTCTGTTTATTCTGGTAGCATAACCTTATAGACCATCAGAAGAGATTGTGATAACAAATGATATTTGAATCATTTGAGACATATTTGAATAAAGTTGTAGCAGGATAGGACATGGCAAAAAAAAAAAGAGATGGGTACGAATAGGTATATTTGGATTTTTCCAAAATGGTTTGTGCATTGATGTCCATTGAGAAGCTGTCTCCTCAGTATGGCTTGGCGTTGAAATAAACTTGATCAAGTTCTGCTTGCGCATTTTTCTCTGAGACGTGTAAGATAATTTCGATGGTAATCGGACCGATACTCGTTTTGGTATACTTGGAAACAATATGATCAGCAGGTTTTTGCCGCAACAAGTGGTAGTACTGACGGAGCTGTAAGAAGTTTAACTGCGGAGATCGGATGGGATCCGGCGGTTTCTTCTTCATACGGTCGTGGCATAGTGGTTGAAGAGGTGTCCGCTTGGTCACGGGATTGTGGCTGCTTTACAAAGGCGATCGCCTAGCCGTTGCTTCATAGTTGATCTTGTGTTTGGATGCTATAGTTGAATAGAGTGCATTTGCATGCCTATATCATCTTAATTTGAATCCAAACAGACATTTCTGAACTGCCTACAGAGTCTTTTGTCGGCGTAGGAGTCTGCAATTCTATCAACACCATCCTGTAAACGAAACACCTCTTCCTCCCATTCCACTCTTCTCAAATCCTACCTTTTCTTACCTCCATCCCTTCGCCCTCGTCACAATATGCCGTTGGATTGTAATTCTTGCTTTGAATTCAGTGGAGAACTTGGTAAAAGGCATAGTTTTGAAAGAGTACGGTAAGAAGTAACATTGATGAGAGAGGAAAGAAAGAATATGCCAAGCAAGAAGAAAGAGTGAAGAGATTAGTATGATTATGAATAAGAAGAAAGGTTTATCATAATAACATCACTAATCCTTTATGTCTTTCTTATCAACAATTTCAGATTCCCTCTCAATCAATCAGCCTTTTATCGTTCTCTCATCAAACCTTTATGTTTCTATTCTCGATCGTCGTATCCCTCTATATCTTTAAGCCAAGTTTATACTACTGATCTTTTCATTGATACTCCTTTTTCTTTACTATGCCTATTGGACGGCTTTGCATTACGAAAGCCGTGCTCATTTGATAGATATTTAGAAGTCATCGTTTTCAGTATTGTTGTGATGTTGTGGGAGACTTTCCATAGAGTAAGCAAACATTATGCAGCTCTAACAAAAACAGTAGCTGTAAGCTCTAAAGATGAGCCCGTAATGCTGTGTTAGATAGCTCTTTTCTTTTTATTCATTGACAAGAGACAAAGTCGTTAAGCTAATTAAATTTGTCATAAAAACGTTTTACATAGCATCTATCCCACCAAAAAACCCCAATTTTTTTTCTTGAAATCCGACCATCCAAGGACTTCCTGAGATCTTGCTAAGGCCTGTGATGATAATCCAAGTACAAAAAGCAGGGTGTAATTGATGAAATGGGTGAGAAATAGGACCTGTTTAGTAGTGGGTGAGAGTTGGTGA
>NW_026252193.1:0-28723 GCF_025399195.1 Umbelopsis ramanniana AG | reverse complement strand
CAGAACTACAAGTCTCTCCAAGATATCATTGCCATTCTTGGTATGGACGAATTGTCCGAAGAAGACAAGTTGACTGTCGAGCGTGCCCGTAAGATCCAACGTTTCTTGTCCCAGCCTTTCGCTGTCGCTCAAGTCTTCACTGGTTATGAGGGTCGTCTCGTTCCCCTCCAGGACACCATCCGTTCCTTCAAGGAAATTCTTGAGGGCAAGTACGATTCCCTCCCCGAATCTGCTTTCTATATGCAAGGTTCTGTTGCCGATGTCGTCAAGCGCGCTGAGGAGCTTGCCAAGGAGATGGAGAACCAGTAAACGGAGAAAAAGAGTGTTTGTAAAGAAGTAGTTTTTTCCTATAAAAAATATAAATGGAATTCCTTTTTTGGTGGCCGGCGTATTAGACACTTTTCACCCAAATAAATCAGTTAAAAAAATCACATTTAGACAATATCTACTTGGTTTAATGCTATCAAACGGATGGCGGTGCTATGAAGAGAAGACTATACATATTGGTTTTGAAAAAGAATAGTTAAAAGAATATATTTAATGCTCAACATCCCATACAGGTTTGTAGTTTGCAAAACCATCCGAAGTATTGGCCAATGGTCCATTGAAAAGATGCGTATCCAGACCAGTGGGCTCCCCGATGCCTGGAGGCGGCATCCTCTGAGCGTCAAATATCATTTGTCCAAAGAGGGTGCCATCAAACAAAAAGTCCAGGCTATTAAAATCTGTATTACTGTTCATCCATGGCGCCAGAGGTATAGATGCTTCGACCGGCAAAGCGTGCTGTTCTGACGTATGGTAGCCACCATGGACATTATTATTTTCAGGGGAATTATTCAACGCAGGCACAAGAGACGGTTGAAGTTCTATAGTGTACGTGGGGGCGGGGGCAACGGCGGCAGCAGCATCGGTAGATGTATTACGAGACTTCTTCTTCTTTTTCACTGGTGGGGGGTTTGACTGGTCATTTATGACAGGTGAGGTAGCTATTGCTTTGTCTTTGCGGTAGGTTTGCGGAACGTGAGGAGAGAATTGATGAGCAGTTGCCTGGTCGTATTTTCGATCATCGAATAGTTCAGTCTCTGGACTGATGACATACATCCGACTATGGGCATTATGAAGTTGCTTTGTAGTTGCTGCTACTCTGGCACACATTGGCCAATAAGGTTCCATATGCTAGTAAGAAAAAAAAAAGTCAAAAATCCATTTTCGAGTAGAGTAAGTTGCGTCCTATAACCTTAAAACAATCACATACCGCCATCACTTTATAAAGGATCGACAATCTCTTATTGCTTCTTTGAGAGGCGGCCAGTTCGTTAGCTCGACTTGTCATCAGTGTTGTAGCAACCGTGTATGCTGTGTAGCATATGAAAGGTAATATATTGCGACCGCATTCATCCGTTATAATTTGAAACACGTCCATGACCAGGTCCACAGCTTCCTTACAAAGTAACGTGCTGCTCTCAATATCACGGGCAATTGTATATGGGTCGCCCGCAAGTCTATTGAGGTCATTTCCAGTGAATGCAAGACTGGCACGATGCAAAACCAAAGCACTTGTGGCCCAGAGCATATGTGCTGATAGCCACAAATACATGTAATGTTTACTGGTAGTGGCGCGATGTCGCGCTAGGTTACTAGGATTGAAGTGAAATCGTTCTGGTATTTCTGCTCTCCAGCTCCTAAGTTGATTATCCAATTCTCGGAATTGAGGGATAGGCGGCCAGCTGATGGCTTGCCCATGAACGGGTTTTGCTCTGTTCATATACTTGTTAATTTCTCCAAAGATTCGTACGACAGTTAAATGCACAGCAGGAATGTCGACAAGGGTATCTTTGGCAGCAGCTTCGCTCAAGGATGTTGGAATTTCCAAAAGAATCAAGGACTCAGCAATAGTCGGATACTTGGAGTCGCAGTCACCTTCTTCTAATGACTGTGGTCGATTTGTACCAGCGCTACAGAATCTGATGATATGGAAGGTTTAGTGTCTTTGGGTAAAATCGAAGCTTCTGCTTTTCATACGTACTTGTCAATGCTGTATGTGCTCCAAAATATGCGACGTCGTAGTGCCATCGCCAATTCATCCACTTTCCCGTCTGGCGCCCGCATCGGTTCGCTGAGCGTTTCTTCTTTGTTCAAGCCGAGTTCTAAGCTTATTCTACATTGATAACATATAAGCATTTGTTCCATTTATATCAATCAATCAAATATTTTCGAGAAACTTGCCTTATCGCCATTCCTCCGTACATCCACGCACGCGCACCGCTGGCTCTGCCGTATTCGTATGCGCTCATAATGCCCCAGAACTGAAGATTGTATAGTGTAGGTTCGAATGTGTTGGCATCGATGCACGCGATGGCTTTCGATGCAAACTTGTCACCTGCTAGGTGAGGTGGATTTGTCGTGACCCTACTGTCGTCTGAAAATCTTTGAGGCCACAGTACATACATTAGAATGCAGAGTCTCTTATCATACCATCATCATTAGCTTAACGTCACTCACCTAGCAGCAACAGCCAGAACTGCCCAAAGCAAACCGTTGAAGATTTCCCCTCTGTACACACTCTCCATGAACATTCCTTTGTGTATAAGTGGGAAAGTGGCATTTGGGTTGGTGAAAAACAGACCCACCAGGTCTAATGTTAGGTCTCGTGCAGGAAACTCGTTTAGACTGTCGTTCAATGGTCTGGGAGTCTTTGGAATGGACGATTCTCTCGAGTGTAGTAACGCCATTTTGAGATCTTCTGGCTCAAGAGAAGCACGGCCGCCGATAGAGCCGGACTGCACCATGTCGGGAGGAGTAGAAGGTACGTCTTCCCCCACTTCCTTTAAGCGCTGCTTCAGTTGTGCTACTCTTTCTTCCAGTTGCTGGACATAGCCTTTACGTGGCCCACGCTTTCTAGATTCAGCAAAGATGCATGTCACATTGTATTGTTCACAATGTAAGCAATTTGGTTTTCGGCCGTCGCATTTGATCTATATCAGAGAATGGGTCAGCTTAGTTGTAATACCGCAGTTACCAGCCGGTGCTGAAGTCGACTGCTGGCGGTGGGACGCACCTTCTTTTTACGACAAGGTATACAGGCCTGAGTCGCTCGTATTCTTTTTCTTTTATTATCTTCTGAATGGTCTTCATAATCTTCCATTACCACAAGAAGCGTGAGAGAATAAGCATTGAAAAGTGGCTTGGTCTAATAGCCAGTTCACGTAATTCTAATTTTTACCGCCCGCCCAATCAGTTCTTTACCATGGTGCGACAAAACAGCTTCAAACGAAAAGCATCTACACCGTTAAGATAGTACCGATACAATCTCTTGTCTCGAATAAAACCAAGATGTTGGTATAGACTTAGCGCTCCTGCGTTGGTATATTCAGTTTCCAGAACGACCTAAAAGGTTGCATTAATATGAATTTAGTAGGAGAGCGATAATACATCGTCTGACAATTTGCATCAGACCCTTGATGTTATTACAGCTGCTTATCTTTGTATCGAACATACCTCATCAGCATTTTGCTCCTTCATGGCTAGTATTGACTTCTGCACAAGGGTGGTTCCAATTTTTCGTTTACGATACTCCTTCGCTACGGCCAGCATAGCAATATATCCTCGTAGTGCTTCTCTATGTTTGTCCAATTTGCATATTATAACACCCACACATTGTTCTCCATCCATAGCCTAGTGAGAAAGGAGGTGTTAGCAAATGCGTAGATGTATGATGGAATAAAACGTGCGCAAGTTGAAGCGGCGAAAACGGGTAGAAGTCATGATAGTGACCAACAAATTGTCGTTTGCGTAAAAATATAGCAAAAAGTAGTACTAAACAATGAAAGAACACAAGACGCTTTTTTTCGGCGTCAAAGTCGTTGGAATGTAGGATCAATGGGAATAATGGGTTATACATCTTACCATAAAGCAGAGGTTGGGCCAGTTGTGAATGAAGTATCGATATGTATAGATTGAGTAGGGCTCTGATAGATCATTTTCTATAAGCGTTATGATAGGTGGGAGCTGCCGTTCTGAGGTGTATGGAATGTATGATAGCTCTGACATTGGAGGGAGGGGGTATGAAGTGGTGTGAGATCTCTGTCACCAAGGTTTTGTGACTTGACAAGTGAAAGTAACTCCGACGCTAAAAGTAAGACGCGCGCGCTACCCAAAAAAAAAAAAAGTAGACGCGCGCGTTTGGTTTGGCTACTTCCCTACAGCAACAGATTCGATAAACTTCCCTACAGCGCAAATCCAATCTACAGGTGTTGGGGATGACTTCCGACGAGACGATTAAGGGTAGATATACGAAGCTTTTCACCCGGCCATTCTGCATTATGTTAACATGGATTCCCTCTAGATTTGCAAGGCGCCTTAAAACGTGAAAGGATCGAGAAGAAAATATACAAAACTCAGATAGAGCGTAAGCTATAGTGCTTTGATATTAGTTAATCGAATTATAGACACGTTTTAACTTATTCTATAACGTGTAGAGTATAAAAATGACTTGAAGCATCGTGATAGAATCATTGAACGACTCAGAGCAGCGTAAGCTTTCAGGGTCGTGTTACGCGACGCATGGTCTCAGGATGGTTTTGACGAAAAATTCTTCCTAGATTATCGACGCGACAAAAAACACATACGACACCCTCACCTGCTCATGATGCAGTACCATCTGGCAATTCAACAACCTTTGATGACGCGTATGAGGGAGAGCTTAGTTCCAGAACATCAATCGAATTGAATCTTGAAGACAACGAGTGCAGCCGCCATCAGGAGCAGCAGTCATCTCAAGACCACATGCATGCAAACCCATCTTCTCCGGGAAACGGCCAACCTCAGTCGGCTTTATCCGATGTAACGACTGATATTCTCTCTAGCGTCTTATTTACTACACCTCAAACAAGAAAAGTGCAAAATAGTCAAGTACTGGAAGCTGTAAAAGCTCCGCGGAGACCAAGACCGACTGAACAACATGGAGATACATATAGTTATACTGAGCATCCATCTCCTAGTCTGAGAGCATATAATAGAAAAATTATAGGCGAAGACCGAGACTTGGATTTACAGCAGACACAAATCATAGCATTCGCACTTAATCAGCCGAAGTCGCAGCCATTTGAAACATTGCTAGCGACGGCATCGATACAGCCAGCATATGAAGATTTGCCTAATACATCCGAAAAAATGCAAGAAGTAGATGGCAAAAACTATGATGTACAGGACAACGAAGATGGCAGCCAAAATGAATATGCAACGACGTTATCTGCTTACGATACATGCGAACGATCAGCTCTTCAGAACAAATTTTCGCTTAACAACAATCAGACGTCGCCAATTCATGACCATACGGCAACGTATATGGCAGAGGATGACAGAGTCGATGAAAATAGTATTCCTTGCAATAGTACTCATCAAGATGTATCGCCACAATGTGAATTTGCATATGTCGATGTCGTTCGCAACAAGTACGAAAGAACAAAAATGCACGGTACAGCATGTGCGTGTTGTTCAGAGGTGAGAATGAAATGATGAGTCAATTTGAACTAGCAAAAAGGATTGAAATTAACTAATTTTCTTTCTTTCTTTTTATTTTCCTCTGGCTTGTTCAGTATTATCGCGCAGTAGGAACGCTACCTGATGTTGAAGAACCAAACAAATTGCGGCATGCCTCTGAACGTATCAAGCAAAACTCTCGCCATCGCGAAGTATACAAACGACCACTCACTCCACCAGGTTATTGGGACGTCGAATTCCCTTCTTCACAAGAGCTAAAACGCTTGAAGCAGAATGGAACCAAACCGAATATCAGGGAAGACAACTGATAGACCTCACAATTTGCGTTTGCTTTTTTCATCCTCAGCTCATTCAAAACCCCCCAGTACTCATTCACTTCAGCTTCACTTGCTTTAATAATTGCATAATTTGTACATCCACGCATACCTCCCTCTCTGTAATATAATATAAAGAAAACACAAATGCCTTCATCAATGCAACGTACTGGTCACGAATTTTACCGAAAGACTCGTAACAATTCCATCGTGAAGCTCGTTCGAGAGCGTATGTACTACATTTTGCAGATCCGCAATCAGATCAAATGTTATTCTTTGAAACTAACGCTTGAGCAGGTTATATTAGAGACGATATCCCTTGTCAATCGGAGGCTTGCAAAAGTGCGCCGAGCTGCCAGGAGGCGACCCCAACCAGTTCTGCGTTGTTGACTGGAGCCGCAACACACTACGTTGTTCCTGATATATCTGCAAGTACTTTCGTGATACAAGATCTAATAGCATTTTAAAGAGCTGTACTGACTATGAACGTATAGGTGGCGATTCGGTACCTTGAGATCCTGGAACAGGAAGAACTTAGAAATATCATTGTTCCGCAGACCGTGATGTTGTCAGTAAGTAACTTCGAGTTACCTATATCCGAAGGAAAAGGCGCTAATCAGACTCGGAAACCAGTTACAGCAGCACGACAAAACTCGTACGTACAAAAGGCTACGTCAGGTTGTTGGTGATCCAAGAAGGAACAGCATTGTGTTCTACAATGAGATATGCTCTGATACCCACGTCTCACGTTTGCCGGGAGAATCGTCATTACACCGCGAAGAACGTGCGTTGCGAAAACTTGCAGAGTGGTATCACCACCATACCGGAAAGCGTATCATTATTCTGTCAGAGCTATTTACAAGTAGCTCATCACGAGGCGTAGATGTATATTCTGTCGAGCAATATTTGAAAGAGATGTGGCCGGAACATACTACTTTACAAAACCTTAGAGAAGTACTTAAAGAGGCAGAAATTGAAGAGGATCTAGACACCATACGACTCTTCAGCAGCACCGACAGTAAGAAAGGACGACCAGTGGCTGGATATACAGAGGTTTGTAAAGCAGGTGCAAACCATCGATTGCCTATCATGTTATGCTAATGCAATTAGCATCAACAGTACAGGTCTTCAGCTGATTTAGAAGCTGGTATAAAATCCAACCGCTATATATCTGGAATCATAAGAATCAATGCGAGCAACAGGGATCAAGCGTTCGTCACCAATAACAATAGCCCATTAGGCGACGTTATGATCGTAGGGAACGAAGACAGGAATAGAGCTGGTATGCTACGTCAACTTCATGAAAATAGGTATCTTCTGCAATGAATAATTGTCTCATTTTTTTTTTCTTGATTTTTGAAATAGTTCAAGGTGACACTGTTGTGGTCGAACTATTGTCTGAAGTCAACCAAGCGACTCCCTCCTTTGGCATTTCATATGATGGAAATGATGACGAAGGTAGTTTTGGTCCATGATTTTTCTTCAAGCCGTATGAGTTATGTATGCTGATTGTTCAATCTTTAGAACTTGGGTACCAAGCTTCTGTAGAGCCGAATTCCACTAAAAGACGACCGATGGGTCGGGTAGTAGGCATCATGCAAAGAAATTGGAGATCATATGTGGCTACTATCCAGGAAGATGGCATAGAACAAGGAGGCTCTATGCATTTGGCGATCCCTCTCCATCCAGTCATCCCAAAAATACGTATACGGCATCAGGATGTGAAATCCATAGGCAATCAACGTATTGTCGTACGAATTGACAGCTGGTAATACTATCAACACAATACAGCTTTGGGTATACAACATAATATTCATAATGTTTGTCTTCTAGGCCTGTCTCATCTCAGTACCCAAATGGTCATTTTGTTCGGTCCTTAGGTATTAACTATCGCTAAAGTTGTACGATGTATAACAATGACGTTTCATTTATATCTGTCTTACTCGCAGGACCAATACATCAGCTGGACACTGAAATATCCGCCATATTGGTTGAGCATGGAATTCCAGAATCTCAAGCATCAAGAGGGTTCGGTGAAGCATGTATGAGGGAAATGCCAATTGATACACCAGAAACTCCTTGGCGACCGACGGATGTGAGTGCTTATTTACGACGTTGCGTGTTTCCTTGACATAACTAACATTGTTTATCACAGGAGGAACTCTCCACTCGTAGAGATCTTCGAAACATAGATATTTTCAGGTTAGTTGTGATCGTAGAAGGAGATATAGCGCATGCCAGTAATGCTAATCAAAATTTCAATAGCATCGATCCCCCTAATTGCCAAGATATTGATGGTTTGTAGCAGAAGGTATTATGCGTCAAATTATTACAAGCTAACATCGTTGCCTCTACAGATGCATTATCTGTAAACGAACTCGGTGATGGCCGCATAGAACTTGGTGTGCACATTGCTGATGTGTCGTACTTTGTAAAGGAGAATTGCCATACTGATTTGGAAGCCAGGGCAAGGTATGAATATCAATCTATTCAATCAAGCTACTGAAACTTTTCTAACAAAGCCTATGATACATCGACTCGCAGAGGAACCACTGTATACCTAGCTGATAGACGCTTCGACATGTTGCCCAGCGTACTTAGTGAAAGGGTGTGCTCTTTGCGTCATAGGGTAGATCGGTTTGCAGGTAAGTTGATGAAAGTGCTACAGCTTCCACATGGTACTGCTTGGGTTACTGATTCACGCGGACCTATTGCCTCATAGTTTCTGTGATCTGGACGTTAGATAAGAATTACAAAGTGGTAGATACCTGGTTTGGACGATCTGTTATCAGATCAGCCTGTGAGATGGAGTATGAGCAGGCGCAAGAATTATTTAATGGAGCCGATACAGTTAAAGGTTTGGATAAGAAAACTGCTCAAAAACTCAAGAAGTCCGTGGTCAAATTAGTAGATATCTTGCGAGTCGTTCGGGTATGCTTTTTAAGATTACTTCATATATTTGTATATACGTTCTGACATGTTCTTGCAAATCAGGAACGACGGTTGGGAAAAGGTGCCTTGGAGTTGGAAAGTTCAGAAGTCAAATTTCAAATTGCTAGCGAGCACAACATCACGGACATCATCCCAAAGAAGGAGCTGGAAGTTCATGAGATAGTGGCAGAGGCTATGATTATGGCCAATGCGTCCGTAGCGGAAAGGATCCATCAGCGTTTCAAGGATTCAGCTTTGCTTCGTCACCATCCACCTCCCACCAAGGAACGATTCAAGTTACTTGAGCAAGCTGCTGCAACAAGAGGATACCAAATCGACTACACATCTAACAAAACTTTGGCGCACTCATTGGAACGCATCGCTGATCAAAGCTCTGATGATCCTGCCTTAGTTAGCCTATTGAAGACCATGGCAACAATGGCAATGAACGAAGCTGGGTAGGTTATTCTGCTGGCCATGATGGTAAAAATCTAGTACAAAGCTAAGACATCTACAGATATATTTCTTCAGGAAACACATCTGTGGACCACTATTATCACTATGGATTGGCCCTTCCCTACTATACCCATTTCACGGTAAGCATCCTATCATTGAGGACTTGGATTGTATCATCATCTCATCCTTGCTTCCCAGTCCCCAATTCGTCGTTACGCTGATGTTATTGTGCACCGGCAATTGATGGAATGTGTTTCGGAAACGTCAGTCAGCCCATCGCCTGCGACACCAAGTTTGCTACATAGCAATTCCAAGCTGGTTAATCTTTGCTTAAATCTCAACTTGAAGACGCGTGAGTCAAAACTAGCTCAAAGGGTAAGCTGAGACATCCACATTGAGTATCCAAAATGGCTTTCAGCTGATGTAGTTTCACCTTTTCAACATATAGGATTCAGCCGAGCTGTTCCAGAGTCTTTATGTGCTTCAGCAGGTAATTGTTTACGCAAGTTTTTTTTTTCTCATGAATTTCAACAACACATTAAATTGACCAACTCGACAGCTTAAAAATGGACCTATCATAATGAGCGGTATCATTTCGGAAATTCGATCAAACGGCTTCTTTGTTTATGTTCCAAGGTAATTGAGTGAGTTGGAGCTAAGTATTCAATGGCCGAGTTGCTAATCAATGCCTTCCTATATTTTAGACTGGTGTTGAAAGGCCCCGTCTATTTGAAAGAGAAATCTGGTGAATTGATGGTACCTTTATCCATAGTCTCTGGTAACTCAAGTGATGGTAAGAATAAGTCGTTAGCAATGGCCGTATTCATATCCGCAATCATTCTGACCCTTTCATTTCCAACAGATAACGCCTATATGACGAATTGTTCATACGATAGTGACAACCAGACGTATGTCGCGATCAATACTGCCGATCTTCCGAGACCAATCAAATTTCAACTGTTCGACCACGTTCAAGTATCTCTTAAATTGCACATGTCTCACGCCCATCGACACCAAGTGTACATGACGCTAGTAGGATTTGAACAACGTCAAGCTGCTAATGTGAAGCTCAGTACGAAGACATTGACAGAGGAAATCATCAGTGGTGAGATCCAGGACAAGGAAGTGCAAGCGACCAAGGAGAAATCCAAGTCGGCTAAAGCAAGCAAAGCGTTCAGACAGACAGCGCAAAATGACAGTGTTTACGACATCTTGGAAAATTTCCGTCAGATGAATTTGATAGAGGATAGCGAAGAAAGCCAATGATATAGTTGGAAAGGATTGTCATAATGTGTACCAAACATGTAATATTTTTAAATTCGCAAATATTATTTACGTCCTTTCGACGTCTGCCAAATGCGGCTCAATACTCGGTTGTCTTTGATCGTCGAAGGCCACCCGTTTAGACATCCGTCTTAAGTTTTGTCAGTAATAAATCTACAGTTCGAACCCATTTGTCATATCTTTGCATGAGTTGAACTGTCAAAAGAATGGCTTTCGTGGTTGCCATGGAGTCTCTATAAGACTTACCGCGTCATTCAGAATAGTGATTAACAGGAAATATACATTGGTTTATTCTATTAGAGAAGTACATGTGAGAAAACAGTTGGCAGCTGAAAAAAACTAGATATTTAAAAATGGGAGAGATTGCATATGAAAATGCTGCAAGTAAATCAAAGGCATAAGCTTTGATGTACGGAAGTAGTCCGGTATGTCGGGCTTAAGACATAACTGAACGTGTGATAAAGCGTCGGCAAGATATATGCTTGTCTACGCTGCGATCGTCTGATTGATAAAAGCTCCTGGCTCCTGATATCATCAGAAATTATTAAATTACTTATATTGTACAAAGCTGTAATCCTTGAATGAAAGGGCATGCGGCGGAGAGCGATTGTTAAGGTGTGCCTGGGTACCCGGCCAGTTTAGCGTGAATTTACAACGTCCGAAAAAGCAGCTTGATAATCAGTAACCGTCAGCAGGCAACACCAAGTCAACAGCAAACCGGTGCTCGTTGAGGAAGTTGATGATTTCTTGCTGTTTAATAAATAGGTTCCAACGCAAGAACTTCATGAACGCCAGTTCCATTCGAGCGGTTTCCTTGAGTGTCCAAACGTCACCAGATGCATGCACGATCTGACCAATAGTGATGGGATCGTCATCTATATATTTGCTTGCAACCAAGATGCTTGAAATAAAAATTCGGTGTGCCGTATTGGGTTCGGTTTTGTAGCCTACACATCATTTAGGAATGAGCATTCGTCACGATATACACTGCATTGCATGAAAACAATAAAAAAAAAAACCACATACTTGTTGGAAGTGTAGCTCGAAAACGCTTGACGTAGATGAGAGCAATGACAATAACCAGAGGTGTGATACTGCACTTCTCAGTGATGAGACGAACGAAAGGCAGTAAATGTGGTAAATGTTCTGTTCTCAGTTTGCCTGTACCCTGTGGTTGTGGTCCTGGAGGAGGATCTACAATTTGGGTTGGGTGGAGTATGGCATCAAATGAAGAGGTTGTGAAATCTAATATTATTCAAAGTAGGGTTGTCAGACAGTGAGTTCTTCTAAAATTTTCATCCAGGTACAATCACTTACCTATGAAATCGGGTGTTATAATATGCTTTTGAACAATTGGAGCGGCTATCATTTAGAAAATGGCTTTTAGAGCAGAGCGATACGAGTGAAATGGATCGCAGGCAACCAAGCGGCCTCGTAGGCACAGACTTGAGCGCAACGGGGTTGGAAAGGGGTGGAAAAGGAAAAAGAAAAAAAAAAAAAGCCTGCTTGGCTCAGTTTCGTCAGTTATATAGCGAACGTCTTTAAATTCCGCTTTCTATCAAAAAAAAAAAAAATGGCTGATCGGTAAACAGCTTTACTGAAACATCCCAAATTGTTTCATACTAATCCGTGCTGGAAAAATTCTTTTTGGGTTCTCTATCAGAGCTTGCTAAATCTCAAATTGCAATGAGCTATGACAACATTGTCCAGAACTCAGGTAGCACTATTCCAATGTTACGATTTGCACTGCGTTGCGTTGTATTGCGCCTCTCGTCATCTGGATCCCATGATACCGGTGTTGAGCTCATCGCATCGCAGCATGCTTCATGCCATACAAGGGAATTAACGTGTCAGCAGGAAATGCTAAACCCTGATCATTTTTGCCATTTTCCTCTATCTTGTTTGTGGGACCAATCTCGCACCTGGCCACCGGACCACTCCAACTTTCCAAACTGGTCATGAATGAACGAGGTCCTCCCAAGTCAGACACGTGCGGTAGGCAGTGATCGTAACCAACTCGGTATGTCTTTACTTGGAGCACTTTTAGCTGTTCGAGTATAAAAACAAAGGTGCTTCCTGCTAAAGGCATTCCGTTCTCGATGGTCTCTTCCACACAACGTGCAAGTTTAAATCAACGCTGTGCTTCTACTCAGTCACCTGGTGACGTGCATTCTCTCCGCTCATTTGGATGATTCATTTACCCGACGTTTTCACAGTGGGGAAAAAGTGCGAAGGTTCGGTGACAGCTCATTTGAGTTATTGTCAAGGATTTCTACGCAGCATAACTGTTAGCTAAGTCATTTACCTGCGGAAGCAATGTGGTGGATAGCTTTTTTGGGGGGTGGGATTCTACACGCAGAGTAAACGGATTCGCAGCAGAAAAAAAAATGCCTCGTCTCAGGTCCAACATCGCTGCGCACGGGCTTACATTTCAAGCAAACCCGCTCTTCCGTATATTTGTACTTGGTGTACGCACGCTGTAAACATGGCCAGTTCCAGCCAATTCGCCATGCCATCACTGACAACCCCCTACACTAGCAGCTCGGAGCAAGCAGGCGCGAGCACTAGCAGTGATGTGGAGCCTCTGCCATTGATCGATTTGGAAGTACAATATACCCTGGAGCATATCAATGCATTGCGGAATCCTTTCATGAAAATGTCAGCCATGACAGTGGCCACCTTGATCCTTGTTATGCCTAACCTTCGTAACAGAGAGCTATACAAGTGCGCGTTGTTAAATCGAGAAATATCTAGCCTAGCCAACGCCATCCTTTGGAAAAAGCCCGATTTCGATAGCCAATCCCATTCACCTTTGCACTGCTTCAACAAGTTTCTAAATTGCTTGTTAATTTTGCGTCCGTCAATGCCAAAGTATATTCATGAGATTGATCTTGCTCTGATAGAGGAGACTCTCTATGAATACGTTTCAGAAGACTGGTTTGATACAATTGTTCGACACTGCTCGGAGCTTCAAGTGTTGCGAGTTCCAAAGGCTCGCTTCCTTTCAGCAGCAACCATTCGAAAAATCCATCCATATGCGACTTTACCCAAGCTACACACCTTGGATCTCTCGCATTGTGATCATGTCAATGAAAAGGTCTTGAAAAGGCTTGCCGATCTCGCTTTGAACCTTCGGTCATTGAAACTCACTCACATCAGCGGCCTTTCCGATGCTGCGCTCTCGGAACTGGTTTATACCTGCCACAACCTTTCGTCCATGGACATTTCATACGCGAAAAGTCTGACCAATGCATCTTTGTATTCGGTGGCCAAATTTTGTACCATTCGACTACGAGAGCTGGATCTATCCCACAACGAGCGCATATCGGACGACGGATTAAAAATCGTCGCCAAATACAATATTCATTTAACCTACCTTAACTTATGTCATATATCGAAAATCACAGACGTAGGGATCAATATGATAATCAAGAATACGTCAAGAAACCTAAAGCTTTTGCACCTTTATGGTTGCAAAGGCCACAAAGACCCAATGACCACCATGAAGCTGATTGCTTCCGAATGTCAGGCTTTGCAGTCATTGACTATTTCATGGCAAATGGTCAAAGACAATATTGGTGTGTTTAAAGATTTTAAGGCACCTTTAGTACATCTTACCATTAACAAGATACCGGAACATACACCTATGAAAGTACTGGAACAATTGGTGGACCTGTTTCGCGGAACGAGGTTGCGAGTCATTACATTCACGCGAGACTGGTATTCGAGTGATTTCGTATGGGGTACTTACGCAACTGTCAAGTCTTCTGGCTACTCTGAAATTAACTCTGCTAATGTGAATGAATTTAACTTAAACACTGACAGCCATATCATTGCGTTGCTAGTCAATGAACGCGATCAAAGTGTTGGCTATGAAATGCACAATTGGTAACATGTATAATAAAATCACTTAATGTATGTTTGGGCTCTTTTGTTTTTTATTTATTTATTTATTGATTGATTTATTTTAATTGCACTAATACGGAAAAAATGGGTATTACTTTTCCAATGTCTAATGACGCAGGAGATGAGGAGTATAATAGATCAGAAGTGAGGGTAATCAACGTGCGGCTGTTGCATTACCAGCATTATTGACGGCGTTAGCAGCCCAGCTGAGGTCAGTAAAATGTGGTTCACCATTACCGTCAACAACAATTGTAGCAGGCCCTTTAGCCTTGCCATCCACATTCTCCACCGATCTTGGTGATGCAACCATAGGCGATGTAGCTGTGGAAGATGCTGAAGCGGACAACTCGGCAGTATCTTCTTTGCCTGTCTGTACGGAAGTATCGCAAGTCATGGATGCAGCCAAACGTGTCAATGCGCTAAGGCCAATAGGTGCACGCGCTGCCAAAGAAGATTGCATAAAGAGTTGCGGTGGTGGCTCCAGGGACACAGGATGAAGAATGACCAGCGGTAACTCTAAAGATACCTCGCTACTAAAGAAATTGAAGCCGTTCAGATAAAGTTTGATGATCAACGATATTTTCAAAACATCCTTGAAAATATCAAGAGCTTTACTTACGTCAATGAAGTGGATAAGGTTACTTGTAAGACGTGGGATATCTGAACAATAGTACGGTTTCGTAGTGTATGTTCATCGGAAGGAATGGTAATGTCCGTCATGAATTCGCTCTCGGAATCGCGAATGATGCCATTCCACCACGACTCTTTGGACATTGAGGCCTCGGCAATGACTTGTCGAATCAAGGAGACAGGCGATAAGTTATTGACTCCGGATTCATCATTTTTGTAAGAAGACAAGGAAGGACCTTTGTCCAGACAAAAGGTCTTGATGCGGCGAATTAGAGCCAATTTGACATTGCTGACTTTTTTGGAAGTTGCATTTCGAACACGGACGGTCACAGAGATTGGCGTACCTGCCGTCCAAACCGCTTTGGCTATCCGAGCTTCGCATGATAGCAAGCCATTACCTCCCATGAAAACCTTTCCTGAAGCACGCTCGACAATAGTAGTCTTTTGCAAAGATTCCAGATCTTCAGGGAGAGGGTTGAGGTTTTGGTGAACCTTCAATTGTTTCTGGATACAGAGTGTTCTGACTCTAGCGTTGGTGATGAATTCAACATTAGCCGCTACGACGTATTTAACGCTTCCTGCCTTGTCTGTAAACGAGGAGCCAACATCTGCCGGAAGAGTAATGCTAAACGGAAGAGCGACGCGGCCTTTCTCCATCAACCAGAATTCATTGTCCGTGTTCGCTCTATTCATCAAGTCGCAAATAGGATATGGATCGCTGGGATCCTGCAGTTTCTGAACTTGATGAAGAAATTCATGGTTGTAGGTTGCTTCCTCTGTGTTGACCTTTGCGCGATCGTTGACTTCTACTCGGGAATAAAAGGTAAAATGGTCAAACCATCATTATCAGCAAATTTTATCTCAATATCATCTGGCAGGTAACTTGCTTCGCTTACCTTCATACCCAACAAGCTCTACACAGATTCGACCGATTCTGACCTGTCCATCGACCATGCATTTCAGGTCAATAAATCCATCGACGGTTGCACCGGCTACAGTGTAAGGGCTGCGAAAGTAAACTTGGGCATCCAGCTTGTTGTGCTTACTGACTGTGGTTGAACCAGCGGCGTCATCGCTTTCGGCAATGCTACCAGTGTAAGCAATGCTACTATCGTCGTCTTTAGAAATAACCGAGGTGTAGTCTTTTGGTTCTTGTCGGAACAAAGACGCAGAAAAGAAGTGACTTTGGCTTCGTCTCTGGGAGTTTTGTGAGATGCATGATCTGCGAAGATAATTGCGATCATGTCTTAAGCCAAGGATAATGGGACTGGCTGGGCCATCGATATGGCTGGCCTTCATGGGTGTATCGATCCTGGTCATTGGGCTGACTTTCATTTCTAATAAGCTGCAAGTTGGTTCTCAAAGTGTAAAAGAGAACAGACTACGCTATGTCTTTGTCTGAATTTTACTGGTAATGACAAACTTTTAACGATTGTATGAATTTTCTCCGATGGCTTTTTTTAAGTGGGTTGGTTGACTTTGTCACTGCCATCCCTTGTGGTGGCCACTTCCTAATTTTAGGGACACATTTTAAAATGGCTATTGCAAAAAGTCCCGCATTGCTGAATAAAGAGCAGGAAATGGTAGCATTGATTTTCTTGGTGGATAAAAAGAATGCTGGACATGGAATGCTCCTATGGATGGGTGGCATTTTGTACCACTTCCCAAAACCGAAAGTTTTCATTGGTTGGGTTCATTTCTTTTCTTTTCATATCAAGGTTATGGAGAGTGGATTGCATTTTGAAAAGTACATTAGCAGTATGAATACACGGCTAAACCATTACGCTATTTTGATAGTTGTCAAAAGCTTGCAGAGAAAAATCAAGCGTGTTTCCCTGAAGCATTCTGTTAGGCCCTGAAATCCCTGTCAGCTCATTTTTTTGCTTGCTGGCACGTGTATAGCGTCAAAAGTGATCGTATATTATTATGGGTACCAAAGTCTTTTTATTTCACAGATAATGGAGGCAGAGATTGTACAAGCGTGGTCTTGAAGACTTGGAACAAGGATTCTCATATGTAGCAAGCCAACCAAGTGGCAAACAGAGCATTTGTTGACAATGAAAATATGTTCACAGTTTTCAAAGTGCCTTATGCACTTGTAAGTAGACATTTTGTTACTTTCGATAAGCGAGGCTATATAAATCGAAACCAGGGATGACGACAGCCCTGTACTTGTATGTATAAATATAACTCATCCTATGGACATGTATGGGTTATTTTGTTAAGGGACCCCCGCATCATTGTGAGGTTTGTGTGGCTTACGATATCGCCGCCATTAAAATTATGTGAGGGGTAATTCTTTGAGATTAACATGGGTTCTTTCTCAGAAACTAGTCAGCAATTGCACAAGATGACTGAACAAACCGGCTCTCTACGTGAAGCAACCCAGCGTGTGGAAGGAGGGGAAACGCCTGCTCAAAATGCTTCTGACAAAAATGAGCAAGGTGAAGCTCAGACCAGTACTAATGCACAAGGAGCCCGTAATTCCAAGCGTCGAGTTACAAAGGTGGGACACGAGCCAGTGCACTCCAACGTCGAACTGGAGACGCTTCGAGATTTGTATCTGCCTAAAGATCCATCAGACCGCATCGTTCATAGTGATGGAACTGTCTCTTACCTTCATGCAAAAAGCTTTCTACCCGTGCGTATGCTCCGTCAGTCAGAACGGCTTAGGATTCTAGTCACAGGTGGAGCTGGATTTGTTGGTTCACATCTTGTGGACAGACTTATGTTGATGGGACATGAAGTTATTGTCATGGACAACTTTTTCACAGGCACGAAAACAAATGTACAACACTGGATAGGTCATCCACACTTTGACCTCGTTCGTCATGATGTCGTCGACCCCTTCATGATAGAGGTCAACCAAATATACCACTTAGCGTGTCCCGCTTCACCACCGCACTATCAGTATAACCCTACCAAGACGGTCAAGACAAGTGTAATGGGTACAATCAACATGCTGGGTCTCGCAAAGCGAACAAAGGCTCGGTTTTTATTAACCTCTACATCAGGTAAAAAAAAAAAAAAAAAATTCATTCTCAATTCAGCAGCCGTGCACCGTACATCGTATTCACGTGAAAGCATGTTCTTAGAGGTTTATGGCGATCCAGAAGAACACCCTCAAAAAGAAACTTACTGGGGCCATGTAAATCCCATTGGACCACGTGCCTGCTACGACGAAGGCAAACGTATTGCTGAAACGCTTACCTATTCTTATATGCGACAAAACGACGTTGATGTACGAGTGGCGCGTATTTTCAAGTGAGTGTGGGACTTTGAGCCTTGATAACGAAGTAATTACTGATTGCTAATGATTATGTACATCGCTCGCTCGCCCATTTACAATTACGGATATGATTGTACTACATTATTACTTGTCTATGATTAGCACCTTTGGTATGTAAAAAAATTCGCAGCACGGATACCGTAGATCTCCATTTTCCACGCGCAAATTTTTTCTTCCAGCCAGCCACGTTATTAACGGGAAATATTTTATTTTCACAGGTCCCAGAATGTCACCCGCCGATGGAAGAGTTGTCAGCAACTTCATCATACAAGCTTTGAAAGGCGAACAACTGACAATTTACGGTGATGGAACTCAAACTCGATCGTTCCAATATATCCACGACTTGATTGATGGGCTTATCTTGTTGATGAACAAAAACTTTACAGAGCCAGTCAATTTGGGAAATCCAGAAGAGTACTCAATACAGGAGTTTGCAGAGATGATACGGGATCGTGTCAGTCCCGATACGCCTATCAAGCACTTACCAGCAACCATGGACGATCCAAAGAAACGCAAGCCGGATGTTACCCGCGCTACAACCTACCTTGGATGGCAGCCTGCATTCTCTGTTCAGCAGGGATTAGAGGAAACAATAGAATGGTTTAAAGAGCAAGGTCTGGAGGCCTTGATATGATATTATCTGACAAAATTTGCCAATTGTAATAAAACTGTCAGCGCTTTTTCACATGTCATTCTGCCCGCCACTCAGCTCTAAATATAATTTGACTTTCTAGCTGTCTTTTACGTTTTTACCCGCTTGTCCCGGTTTTCAATTCAATTCATGAGTTATCAAGCTATGGATCCCATGAGTCTCCTACTACAACATAATGGATTCTACGATGACCCTATCGAGGTGGATCAAGAGCAGGATTATACTATGCGCAAGAAGCCTGGCAGAAAACCCATGCCTACCTCAGCGGCTGCTCGCAAGGCACAAAACCGAGAGGCTCAAAGAGCTTTTCGTGAACGCAAGGAAAGGCATCTTAAAGAATTAGAAGAGATGGTGAAAAAGCTGAAAGTCGACCGCCGAGCAACTCTTCGTCAACGGGATACATACAAATCGAAAGCTGAGCAGCTTCGAATTCAAAACTGGTACCTGAAAGGTTTGATCTTGACCTTACAGCTGGTTTGCATGCAGAACAAAGTCGTCATTCCGCCTCACAGCCCTTTTCTAAACGAAGAGTCTCTCTGTGAGATCGCCAAAGTATTGCCTCCTGAAGTTATTGAATCGTATGTAAAAGCTGCCTCACCTTCTGGTATCACCAAAGGGGAAAATGAACCGATAAAGCCAGAACCTCCCATGAAAGACGATCTCTACATTGACGAAGAACAATCCAGCCCTTCTATGTCTCCATTTTCGCATAGCACCAAGTCTCCTACATGGCCAACCAACGACGTCCCTTCCGTCAAACAAGAAGACCAGCCAAGCACTTTGAACACATATAACTCCGCTCCCGATTCCACCACACCTCCGCGTCAAGCCAATTTGGCAGCCATCCAGCATATTAAAATGAAACTTGCCATGGAAGAACTATTTACGACTACTCAAACATCTACCACCGGAATGCAACCGACTATTCTCCAGGTAAGTAGCGGGAAAGGAAGGGAACTTTTAATTTTTGGACGGGAAAAGAAGGAGCTCCATCGGTAAAAGAAGTTGTCAGCAGTGGACTTGCTATTTGGTCTGACTCAGCCCTTTCTTTGTAGCTCGCCGTCACACATGATCCCCGCATAGACCTCGTCCCTACAGCTTATATGAGAGATCGCATGATTTTGTTTCAAGATCTATACGACATAGACCAACTCGTGGAAACGCTGGTGCAAGGTGCGGCCTTCATGGGTGGCGATCCAACCGATAAAATGTGTTGGCTGGTCCCTCGTGAGCTGGTCACCACCTATTGGTATTTGGCAAGTAGCAGTCATGACATGAACGTTATCGGTTCACCAAAAGCACAGAGTCGCCTAGCTGCAATGGGAAGCCATACCGGACATATCGCCGTACCGGTTTCGCCCACCATGGACGTTGAGAGCCGACATGGCATGCCCACCTCCTACTACCGGAACAACAACCCAATGACACCACCACAACAACCGTATTACAATCAACATCACGGGTATGCTCCTCGCTAGATAAAGATGTCTGATCACCACTCACATCATTCACCACTCTTACTTTTCTTTCATCATCATGTCATATTGCAAAACTGTTGTTAAAATCACAATTGAACTTAAATGCGTGTCTGTCTGCCTGCCTGAGACTGCTAATATTAATTTTATTGGGATGATCGCCTAATGGAATTGGGCATATTTATCGGCCTATGCGCATAGATAGAATACAGTTAGTACTGATACCACTAATATAAACCACAAAGCATGAACTTACCCATCCAGCCTCCATCAACAACAAGGATTTCTCCGTTCACGTAATTGCTTGCGTTACTGGCAAGGTATACCACAGCACCCTTGAAGTCTTCCGGGGTTCCAAATCGGCCTTGGGGAATACGTTCTAGAAGTTGTCGGTAGCGGGTCTGGTCTTGCATCAGAGCACTGTTCATATCCGTATCAATGTATCCTGGAGCGATACCGTTCACGTTGACACCCTGAGACGCCCACTCATTTGACAGAGCCTTGATAACGGTGGCAACAGCACCTTTTGCGGCTGCATAAGCAGGTACGTTGATACCGCCTTGGAAGCTAAGTAGAGAAGCGGTATTGATGATCTTTCCCGATCGCTTCTGGACCATATGTCTACCGGCAGCTTGGCTGAGAGTCCACACTGACTTGAGATTGCATTGCAAGACGGTGTTAAAGTCCTCATCAGGGAAATCGACAGATCTAGACGATAGGGATATGCGTCAGATAATCTTAACCCTACTTTTGTTTCCCATGGATGTTGTTATGAAATGTACTTACTTGTGTCTCTTTTGAATACCAGCGTTATTGATCAAGATGTCAATATCTCCCATCGTTTCCAAAACAGCAGGGATGGCCTTAGTGCACGACTCATGGTCTGCGATATCAAGATGCAAGACCTCACACTTTCTTCCCAGAGCCCGGATTTCATCCCTGACTTCAGTATTGGCCACATCACGCTGTAAGAGAGCAATGTCTTGAATGACATAAATGCATTAACGCTCCGCCCGCTAAGGAATACATTCAAATAGCGTGATGAGCTCCTTACCTGCACCGGCTTCAGCAAGAGCGATGGCCATGGCTTTTCCAATACCTCGGGTTCCTCCGCTAACTGCGGCAATTTTACCGTGCAGGCTAAAAAGAGCGAGATGAGATGAAGACATGAAAGAAAGAGTAAAAGTGATGGATTTGGAAAAAGTACCATTTTCTACCTAAACTTTATACGCGGGGATTGATTGAACTCAAAAAAGGAAAACAGCAGTCAAAGTCCAAGACGATTTCTTTATCCCGATGGCTTTTAAGTTCTTCAGATTTCCCGTTGCCACCTTCGTTCACCTTTAACCACTTAATAAACCACCCCATCCAACACAACAATGGCTCAAGGTAATCTATCAGCTTTCATATATGGACCCAAGGATCTGCGCTTGGTAAGTGGTTATGGGACGTTCATGCTGGGTGGTCCGTGAGAGCTTTCCCTTAATATGAACCTAACATTTGTCTTTGTCAACAGGAAAACAGAGAGATTGAAGAACCTAAGAAAGGAGGTAAGAGATCCTATGGCATGATCGAATGAACCGTGTAACCTATATGCTAATGCATACTACTTCATCATAGAGGTCCAAGTCAATATTAGAGCAACAGGCATCTGTGGGTCAGATATTCATTATTACCATGCTGGTCGGATTGGACCAAGAGTTTTAGATCCCAAGAACCCTATGGTCCTTGGTCATGAATCTTCTGGTATTGTCACAGCCGTCGGTGAAGGCGTCACGAAGATCAAAGTTGGAGACAAAGTTGCTCTCGAACCTGGTAGATTCTGTAACAAGTGCGAGCGCTGTAAGGAGGGTCGTTACAATTTGTGTTACGACATGCATTTCTCTGGATCACTGATCCTCGGACCAAACCATGGCTCACTTTGCCGTTATGCTTGTTACCCAGAACACCTCTGTCATCCGTAAGTTGAGATGTTTTTTGTCAAATATTTGAAAAAAGCGAGGTGGTGCTAATGTGACCCTTTGGGGCCCATTTTTAGTATGTCAGAAACTATGACTTATCAAGATGGAGCGCTGATAGAGCCTCTTGCAGTTGCGGTTCATTCAGTGGGCCGAACTCCTGTAACCCAGGGATCAAACGCTCTGGTATTTGGAGCTGGACCAATCGGATTGCTGGTAGCCGCTACCGTTTATGCCAAGGGTGCAAGCCAAGTAACGATATTTGATATCAATGAACATCGCCTAGCTTTTGCCAAGCAGTATTTACCACAAATACAAACCGTACAACTCCCTCTACCTCCAAAGGATACCCCGGATTTACTCGCTTGGTCTCAAGAGCTGATAGAGAAAATGGTACAGAACAACACATTTGATAGAGAACTCATTGACGTCTGCTACGAATGTACCGGAGTGGATACTTGTATCCAAATGGCTATGTTCTCAGCCCGTCGTGGCGGTGTGGTTATGCTCATTGGCTTAGGAAAGGGCAGTGCTATGCTTCCAACTGAAGTCATGAGTGTTCGAGAAGTCGACGTTCGTGGCAACTTCCGATACTGCCATGCTTATCCAGAAGCTATTCAGCTGGTTAGCCAAGGAAAAGTTCCACTGAATGGCTTAGTCACGCACCAGTTCAGGCTGGAGGATACGCTCGAGGCTTTCGACAAGGTAGTGAAAGGTGGCGCTGGAGTGGTCAAGGTACAAATTGGAGATTTCTAAATCCGGAAGCCATGACCATCAAAAAAATAAAAATAAACCTATTCCAAATCCAATAAGTTTGTACATCACCCACCCTTTTCTTGCTTTTCTTCGTAATCTCTCCTTTCAAAATCATGAACCGTATAAAACAAGCATTGCATTCAAAGCAAGAAGCAAATGGCTCGAGGAAGCGCTTTTCGTTGTTTGGAAAGGACACTAGCGAAAATCGTCCTTCTTTCTCAGAGAAGACCCACCATAAAGCCAAAAGCCCTGCTCTCGCCATTAACACAGCGGATGTAAAATCCACTGACCAACCTCGATCTGCAAACATTCCTCGGTCGAGATTCGTAGAATCTGATTTTGCATCCCCCAAAACTCAGAAAAGGTACTCCATGTTTCAGTCCGCCAAGGATATTTCCCCCATACAGCAACATGCAGCTTCTACGCTGATAACAGAAGCAAATAATACGCTTACCACACCGGCCATTGCATCTAACCCCTCAGTAGAACGAAGGTCAAGTTTGCGACGGGGTCGCTCGCTAGTTTTGCCACCACGCCGTAAGAGCACCCGAGTTGCCATGGCAATATCATCGGCAAATGAAAAACATTACTCGTTGCCTGAGGAACCTGAATCATCTGAGCCTCGAGATGCACCTCCGCCGCAACCAGATGATGGGTCTACAACACCTCAGGCTGACGAATTTTTACAGCTTGGATTAGCATGTCATGAGAACGGAAAGTTGGAAAAAGCAACGCATTACTGGCGAATGGCTGCAGAACGAGACCATCCGCTGGGTCTGTTTTTCTATGGTATTGCTTTGAGACATGGCTGGGTAAGTATTCAGTCAACCCATAAATTTTTATTTGGAGAATTAATTTAATAACTTTTTTATTGCATATATAAGGGATGTAAACCAAATCCGACTATGGCTGTCCGTTACCTTCAGCGAGCTGCAGAGTGTGCGGTATACGACCTTCAAACTGGTATTGCACAGTCTACGTTAGTAGCCAAGCAGGAGTTGGTATTGGCGATATACGAACTGGGCGTTTGCTTTCAACACGGCTGGGGGGTAAGTAGGCTGGCTTTCTAGCCTCATGTTGGAAGAGTCATTTGATTAACGAGGCTCGTTACTTCATTAGGTGCCAAAAAATATTGCAACTGCAGCCTACTATTTCGAAATAGCAAGCAATCTTGGTGACCCCGATGCACAAAACGACCTTGGTTTTTGTTATTCTCACGGACAAGGGGTAAAAAAGGATAATTTCAAAGCCGCAAAGTACTACAGGATGGCAGATCGACAAGGTAACGGTATTGTGGGCAACTCGTGGATATGGAAGTCCAAATACGATATCGTAGATCAACCTAACTGGGACAAGAATGGTTCCTCTGAGAAAGCAAATACCATGGCAGCCGTCAAGTCAATAACGTCTGCCAAGCACGAATCTTATGAAGAAAAGAAACGCCGTTAAGCAAATACCCTCTCCTCGGCCTATTTGGCTGTCTCTCCTCCCTACTTGTAACAACATCTGCATCTACTTATATTATACCGCTTCAACTACTCCCATCATTGTACATGTTTTTTTATCTCATGTTGTATGTATTTTTTTTTTCGCAAGTCACCACATCATATATAAAATTTGAACCGATTTTTATTTTATACCCGTTTGTTGAGAATCTTGTTCAACTTACTGCCGACATGCTTTCCACAGCCGCCACAACAATGCGGATCGTTCGGACAGTCCCCCGATTAAGCCAAGCTTGTTTGCCAGCGACTAGAGTCTTGCGGCCCGCTGTGGTCATTCCTTCGTTTGTTGTACCCGCCGCTCAGCACCTTCCCGCCGTCCACCACCAATCAGTTCGATGGTATGCCTCTAAGAAGGCCAAGGGTGGCAAGGGAGCTCAAAAGAAAGCAGCAAAGGAGGAAGCCGAACCCGAGAGCAGTCCCAAGGCTGAGGACATTGAGCTCAAGTTCGATGAACAACAAATTGTAAAGAAAATGAATCAAGTGTCAGATTGGCTCAAGAAGGATCTGGCCGGCATTAGAATCGGGCGAGCTAATCCAGGTAAGAAAACAGGCCAACCTCCGTTAAAAAATTATGTGTAAAACTCATCAATTCGTTTGGGAACAGCTCTTTTGGAAGGTGTATCAGTGAGCATCGAGCAATCACACGTACCTTTGCACCATATAACCCAAATCACCGTCAAAGACCCGCAAACTTTACTTGTTATACTTCACGAACCAGATGTAAGCATACTTGCGAGTACCAAGTAGACAAAGGACGGGCTGATTGACATTACCTTGCTTGATTCCAGTATTTATCGCCAGTGGAAAAGGCCATTCGGGAAGCTGGCTTGAATCTTAATCCTATTTCTGATGGAAAGAACCTCAAAGTGCCTATTCCAAAACCAACGAAGGAGCATCGCGACAATATGGTCAAAATCGCTAATAAGGCTGCAGAGCAAGCTAGAACCCGCATTCGATCAGTTAGACAAGATGGTATGAAGGATTTGAAGAAGGATCAGAAGGCTGGTTTATCTGAAGATGAAGTGAAGAAGATGGAGAAGCAGGTAGAGTAGAAACGGAATGGTTGTTTTGAAATTTTCCTGATTTGCATATACTGACGCGCAGCCATGGCCTAGGTTCAAAAATACACTGACAGCCATGTCAAGGAGATCGATGATATCCTCAAGAGCAAGACAAAGGAAATCACTTCAGCATAGACATGGGGTCATCGCTGAAGAGCAGAACCAAAAATTAATAATATAGTGTTCCATAAACCCCAATAGACAACCATTCTTTAAACATCTTTCTTTATTTTTGACGTTGTAAGAGCGCATTATGTGCGAATGTGTATAGGACGAGTTGTATGTCTTGAGCGATAGCTGATCGCGACACGACAAAAGAAGAAAATAAAAAAAATGATAAACAAGTGAAAAAACATGTTGGTATGGACAACTGAACCAAATTTGCTCTAGTAAACTGTTAAAGGGACGTTTTCATTGGAAGTCTAGTGCTTTGCCAGTCTGAAAACACAAGAGGTTCATTTTGTCAGTTGCAAACCTCACAGACGCGAATGATGGGAGTCCAAAAACTTACCGCGAGAAGACCAACGATGAGACCGAAGAGACCCAAAACTGAGCCAAAAATCTCAACAACAAGGACCTTGACGAAAAGCTGGCTATCTTGTGCATCGGCAAGAGCTGCACTGGATCCAGTAATACCAACACAGACACCACAGAACAAGTTACATAAGCCAACAGTGAGGCCACCGAAAAACAACGCGTGTCCTAACAGGGTTTGAATCATTAGCAGAACGTTTTCATATCGGCACTAACACTACGGAGTAGCTTTGCTCACCGGTAAACATATTAGAGGCGGTGAAGAGCATGTCTGGGCCAACGTCATTGAGTTTAGCCGAGTACACGATGGCCATAATAACACCGTAAATAGCCACGACTTCGCAAAAAATGATAGAAATCAAGTTTCTTGACTGAATTCGCGGCGTCTTGACAGCAGCACCAAGAATAGATGAGCCTGTTATGAAGATTCCCCTACGAAAACAAACGGAGATGCAACGTCAATTAGTATCGACGTGTAAAGCGAAAGTTCCGTGCATGAACGGGTCCAGGCAAGATTACAAGTTGGGTCGCTTCTTGTTCTCTGCATTGATTGGACTACATGCACTCGTAGTATGCTCGATTGATCTTACCAAGCTGCTCCTGTGACGGAGAGGCCAATGCATAGGCCAATGCCAATTAATGCCCATGAGTAAGGTGATACGGTTTCCAGAAGGAGGCCGACATTAAACGCTTCGCCTGATCCAGTTAGCAAAAGGTAGAGACCGACGGCGGTCAAAACACTGGCAGATATTCCAGTCAAGTACGCATAGTAGTAACCCATGTTGTGTTAAATGCCACTTGGAATCCTGTGTGCCGTTTGGAGAAGGAAAAAAGTACAGCAGTCTATTGAGCTCAGCCAATCAAATTCAGTTCGCCATTGTTGAAATTCAGCTAAGTCCAAATGTCGTCTGTCACTTTCCTTTCAGTTTTTCCATCCTTTGTAAACTATCTGTCATCATTTAGAACAATCCTTGAATAAATTAGTTTTTTTGTTTTACGTAGAGAGAATTGTTTATATCGTTTGCAGCCTCATTATTGAAGGATTTGGATGAGAAATCGCGCAGCTGCTAATATAAAGCAAGTCTTTTGTACATTGGCGACGTGACTCTCTCGCACCTGAAACATCGTCCAATACTCTCTGCTTCAGTCTTTGTTGATTATAAACAAATTGGCATCAGATCGAAAATACATTCTAGATCCATATTGTGCTGACGCTTACAGGTGATGAGACAGACATTCTATTCCTCAGCGTACAGAACAAGTAGCTCACATAGATCGGTATATAGGCTACATGCTCATCCCAACAGACCATAGACTTAGCGAGAGTAATTAAGGTCATTATTACGCAAATTGACTGGTACGGAGTCATTCTGGTACGGCAGGCAGTGTGTATCACAATGAAGCGTTGCCAATGCCAAGGGCCAAGTTGTCAGCGGCGATTAAAATGTAGCCGAGCTTGTTGGCATAGGCGCTCGTACTACGCACTTGGCGGATGAAGAACACTATATAATGGCTATAGCCATCTACCTTTGAGATAGCATTCCATCCATCGAAGCCAAGTTTTATTCACTTCAAAGCAACATGCCTTTCTTCAAGCACTCTTCAAAATCCTCTGCAAGCTCTACATCGGGTGGTTCTGCCTCTTCCACCAAGACTGCAAGCACAACGCAAGCAAAGAAAACCGCTCCTCATGTCTTGTTTCCCACTTACCCGATGCAACACAGTCCAATCAATCGCATGTAATGCCAATGAAAAATTCCAAAAGCGGTCCTCCTATCAGCCTTTATATATTTTAGAAAGATGTACAAATCCCCAATAAAATAAACAACATATGTATCATATCACACTACAGGTACCAGCGCGTTGCTTGGTGATGCGTTTATACTTTATTCAATAACAAGTTCTCATTTATAATACTCTTTTCTTCTATTGTATATCACATAGCCATAATGAAAAGTAGCTGCACCTATTGGGAAAAAAATGATCTCCAAAGTATGTGGTTTTGTTTTTGCAACCCATGCACAAGAGCATTCAAAGTATTTATCTGAACATGTCACTATTCATGCCAACCCAAATCTAGCGGTCATCGGGCTGCTGAAGCAAATAATTAACTACCTTTCAATTCTCAAAAAACAAGTAGAGACCATCTTTGTAATGGCCACATCACTTTTTCATGTATTTGCATTTGGTGTGGTCAGTGCCAAAGACTACCAAAGCGGTGCAAATTATACGTTCAAAAAAGGGTAAAAGAAATCACAAAAAATTTATTACAACCTGTAATTTTAAATGAAGCTTTGTCTTTTCTTTTGCTTTGTCACAACTTTAAAGGCGGCAGCATCATGAATTTGCCAGTTATCCTCCTATTACCTGGCCCATACAAGGTCGCTCGCCGTGAAGTTTTCATACTCCGCTCCGGGAGCTGACCTACAAAGAGGTTCATGCAAACTATGCACACCTGTTAACCATCATG